>NW_023339729.1:9065130-9080026 GCF_004916995.1 Morone saxatilis
TGGATGCTGCTAATATTAAACTGAACTTGTGCTCCAGTGCTGCTGAACATTTCAGTTAGTTTGCGACATTTAGCGGCTTCACTCTCTAAATGTCACTTTTTTTTTCCCTCGCCTTCTCAGCCCCCTTTTCTTTCCGTTTTTTACCGCCGTTATCCATATTGTTTCTACTGTCTTGGAACGGTCTTTGCTGGCTGGGCTACTTCTTCTTCTTGTCCTTAAATGGCTGGACTGACCGGCCGGGGCAGCTGGGCACCAACTTAAAGGTGCACTGCTGCGACCTGGACCTACTGGAGTGGAAACAGTAGATTAGCAGGGGGAAAAAAAACAGGGGTTTGATGACTGCGTGGCGGGTGGTGGGGCCGGCCGTCCTGGAGTACCGGCCGTTCTGTGATTCTCCAGATCACACAGATGGCCAGTCCGCCCCTGCCCTGGCCTCAGTTTCATTCTCAGTCATGCTTCAACTCTTTGGCAGGTGTCAACACACCAGTGACCCAGACGGCACATCCTGGAGACTCTGTTACCATCAGCTGCAAGTATCCAGCAGAAGAAAAGCAGCAAGAAAACATCCTCAGGCGCTTCTGCAGAGAAGATGGAAACTCTGATTGCACAAATCTGATATCAACTTACACTGCAAATTACACAAAACTAGACAGGTTTTCTCTAACAGACGACAAACAGCGAGGAGTCTACACTGTGACCATTTCCACAGTGACGCAGGATGATTCTGGAAGATACCGGTGTGCTACAGAAATAAATAAATCTATTGCATGTTTAACTGAGATCCATCTGTTTATTTTCAGTGAGTATTTTTATACTTTTAATCATTCTGATTCAAAACTAGTTAACATAACGCAAGCTTCTATATACAAAAAACACATTTCACAAGAAAAGTGACATTGATCTCTGTTTTTTCAGACCCAGATGACATTACATCAGTGGAAAAAACTTGTGACACTGGGGACACTGTACAAATCGTCTGTAATTATCCGGACAACCATGAGAGCAATGAGAAATTCCTGTGCAAGGGGGAAAGTCCTTTGAATTGTGAAGAGCTAATACATA
This sequence comes from Morone saxatilis, assembly GCF_004916995.1. Taxonomy (NCBI): domain Eukaryota; kingdom Metazoa; phylum Chordata; class Actinopteri; family Moronidae; genus Morone; species Morone saxatilis. Next base: position 9,066,193 of record NW_023339729.1, read on the forward strand.
TAACACAACTGAATAGAGTGGTGGTCAAAGGCAGGTTTAATATTAGGGATAACAAGAGACTGAAGTACTTCTATGTGAAAATCAAGAATGTGAGCACAGCCGACTCTGGAACGTACTGGTGTGTCTCTAACAGGTCATGGCAGGATGCCAAATACAACAAAACTCTCCTTACTGTAGGTGAGTACACTGAGCCCTTTAGTGTTATAACTCAAGTAAAACGTATTCACTCTACAGAAAATACACAAAAAGTGTGGGCTGATGTTGAGGAATAGAGGTACAGTAACTTTGTACTTTATTATTATTCACCTAGTAAAAATAAATAGTTCTACAGAGCTGCATAACTGTACTGGAAAAGAGAGAGAGAGAGAGAGAGAGATTACAGATGTAATCATTAAGCTTTCAGTCCTGGTTGATAGAGTGACACCCGTGGTTACCGTGGTAATAGCAAGTGTGGTTTAATACTACAGCCAACACTCCTTGAGCAGCTTTGTTGTCAGAAATACAGTTTCTGAATCTGTTTACAAACAGTTTTTAACAAACTTGTGTTATTGGTATGAGTTGGACTCCACCATTAATGATGAAAAATACTATATAGAAAAAGGTAATTACAGAACGGAAATACCTTGAATGGCTATTGCAGAAAAAATGCAGACCATAAATAGTATCAAAAAAGGAGTCTGAGTTCATGAAAATCTTAAGAAATGAAACTGCAGAAAAATGCAGCTTACATGTTAATGCATAAAAGAAATAAAAATAAAAAACTATATGGTATTAATGTTTTAATATAAGACTGACTGGAGCCATTGTGCTTGTAGAAGGTCATTTTACTTTTGAAGTAAATTTTGCTGCCAATACTTATGTAGGTTACTTCAAGGAACGGAATACAGGGCGTTTACTTGTAAAGGAGTATTTTATATTTAACTTTTTTTTTTAAATGATATGAGAAAGTACTATAAAGTACTACAATGACACTGATGGAGTACAGAACCAGGAGGGGGAACAAAGAGAATGTGAAAACAGATGTGGGAGATTAGCGTCTTGCATTTAAAACATCTGTGCGCATGTGTTTTTTTACATGTAGTAATTTTATTTATGCCTTTCACCAGCTTCTGGTGCAGCTGAGAGACGCATCAAAACCAAAGACAGAAAACCTGCCCCTCGCCAAGACAGACCACACGAAGATGGTGCAAACAATGAAGAAGAAAATTACAAGAAAGATGAATATGAAGATGAAGATGAAGAAGAAAATTACAAGGAAGATGAATATGAAGATGAAGAAGAAAATTACAAGGAAGATGGAGATGGATCAATGAAATCAAACATAGGTGATCTCATCAGTTTCATTAATGCTTACAAACAGCTGCTTTATATACCTCCATAAATATACACACACTTCTACTGCACAAACACACACTGACACAACCTCTCATTTATGCATGAATGCTGAGGGCAATGAACCTCTGCTGACAGCTTGTATTCTTTAATAGTTTCTACTGTTGTCTCTTGGTTGCAGGTATTGTGATTGGTAGTGTGGTAGGGTGTCTGGCAGTGATACTGATACTTGTGGTTGTACTAGTGCTATTCAGACACAAACTCCCCTGGGCAAAAGGTGAGGAATGGAAAAACACACACTTTATTATTTGAATTTGTAGCTTTATAAACATTCTTCTTTTCTTGAATTCTCCTTTTGATTGGCAAACAGATTGTTGGTAGCTTTACTTGCACATTTTGACAGCAAGGGGTAACTTTGAATACAGACAGATACAAATATCTTGCTCCCATGTGTTCAAATGTCCTTTTCCTCAGCATGGTGTACTGCAGGTGGATCATCAGAGCAGAGGACAAATAACACAGAGGTGTGTTTGTGTGTGTGTTTCTGTGTTTGCCAGTTTGCATATGAGCACAAGGGCTGCACCTCTCACCACTCCCCTTCTTTCTCTGCAGGAAAATCATGGAGATCCCAACTATGAGGAGATACAGATTCAGAACCAGGAGGCGAGCTCAGGAGTCGTACTGCCGTCCGTTTACGCCACTGTCAGCTCTCCCGCAGATCAGCTCCACTATGCCAGTATCGACTTCCAGAAGGACGCACATCCTGACACAAATAAAAATGGCTCCTCTAAAACTCCAGCAGCAGAGCAGACTCTCTACTCTACAGTCACAAAGCCTGGGGAATGAGATAAGAGTCTATTACCTGATGACGTTTACTGTGCAGTTTGAGGGGCACATGAACACTTTAACATTTTACCTAAGGCTCTGAAACTAGGGGCTGTACTCCTCCAGAAAATGCTTTCTCAACTGGTGGGCCGTGGACTCTGGACTTCTGAATGGGACAGAGTGTGTGGTCGAAAAACAAAAATCTATTTTAAATGCTTAGCTATCTGATGTCTGACGTTATATTGACAGAAAAGCTTCCATAGCTTATTGTAGGCCTTACCTATTTTGATGATGTTCATTTTATTCATAATCACAAGAATCAGCAGCACACAGTTGTTCATACTCAATTTATTATTATTAGAGTAATGAGCTCTGATTGCAGGGAAGACAACATTTGATGTTACAAAAAGACCACAATAACATTGTATATGTGTTTACAAGTCTATTTGAAAAATAAATGTGCTTGGTTTGAATTGTATAAAAGTGTGTTACGACTTAATGACGAAAATGTGGGTCCCAGAGTGAGACCGGGGGTGGGTTACGTGTGACTGGAGGTAAGAATCTGATTGTGGTGAAGTGGTGTGATGCTTGCAAGGCTATAAAGGTTATTACTCAGCTTTGGAAGAATGTACATGTTAGGCTGTTTTATTAACAGTGTGTTCTTATATAACTGTTATATAATGCTTTATTCATAGATAATCTGGAACAACTTGATCTTTGTTGAATACTGACTATTGGCTATACATTTTAATATGATATTATTACATTACAGTAGCCAGAGAGGTTAAATCACACTGATAGATGACATAATAAAAGTGAACCAGGCAAGACACCTCACACTAACTGCAGGATAATCTGCCACGTCCATTAAAGTAATGAACAGCCTGCATACAGGATACTTATATCAAATACAATGAGAAACAAAACTTTTTCTCGTTAACCTTGTTTAGTCCTGCAGCGCCCTCTTCTGGTAGAACTGGTGATCATCAGCAGGTGATTGGCTGATGTGACTGCTCATACATTATTTCAGCGTCCTAGATTACCACCACCTGATACAGAGAAACAGCGTTTGTCTTTTTGTATCCATCTCATAGCTGTTTTTCAGGACAAATTTAAGGAATTTTAAGCTAAAAGGACAAACTTTGGAAGAAACTCACTGTATGTGTCTTATATTTGCCTCATGTTAGACACATAAACTTCTAAATACAAAACGAAGACTATGGGTTTTGTCCCCAAAGAATGCACAGAAGGAATGATTACAGCAATCAAATCCTGTTTCAGTGTCCATATGGGCCTTGACTATTGTTATATTTGTTAATGGGTCATTATATTATTGACACTATATAGGGTAAATGAGACACAGCTTGCCCAGTTTGTTTGTGAATATCAGGCATAATTTTATTAGTTAAAGGCTGGTAGCACCATGAGGAGTCCAAATAGACACACACACAGGCTCTCAGTGTCTGGCTGTAAGTTCATGAATTGATTAAAAAAATAAATCCACGTGGAAGTTTTGGAAATAGTTTAAGATGATCTTATTTTTATATCTCTGTCATATAGCAGCATTCTATTAGCTGAAAACCTTTGAGTCACACTTTATAGGAGTGGTCAGAGTTATATATAGCACATAACCTGCAGGTTATTTTCTTGTAAAATTCTGAAAATGTATCACGTTATTTCTTAATTGTTCATTGTTAAGCTTATATAATTTATATCAATAAAAAAATAATCTATCTAATGTAATCTGTTCATAATTTGAGCGAAATGTAAATGATGCAAGGCCTGTTTTAGGCAAGTTATCTAAGCAAATACATGTTGAATGCAGTAAACGTTTTGCAGAGTCGATCTATTTATGTGTGTATGTGTACGCACACACAGTTAGAGATCACGTGCACAACACACACACACATAGACATAGACACACGCTTGCAAACAACATCCCTAGAGTTAAAAAATTTAAGCCCTACAACCAACAGTTATTTCCATTAAAGATTAATCTTCTAAATTAGTTTGGTCAATGGAAACTCCTCACAGTTTGCTCAGAGCCAGCAGCCCCTAACGAGGCAAACAGGAGCTGATCAGGGAGCAAACAGGGAGGACTGTTACTTAATAGTGTTAAAATATTCTAAACTAGAAGCAAAGGCCAGTTTAATAAAAGCCTGTTTAGAATAAAGCTCTGCCTCTGTCCTACTGTGACTCTGATACCAGAGCTGAAGCTTTTCTACGTTTTTTTTTTTTTTTACAGCAAGTCTGAGAAGCTGTATTGTAAAAATGATAACATGTCTGTGCACATTGACGGACGTCCCAGCTGACCAATGGCAGGGGGGACTGACGCTTGAGGCGGAGCCACAATCTCCGGCGGAGGCTGGGTGTCGCCTGACCGGATGATGACAGAAGTTTTCGGTCTAATGTGGCTACTTTTATCATGCAATCACCCAGTCAATAACCTCGCCAGTGCTCTGACTGCTATCGGGACTCCTGGCTCTAAACTGCGTTGTGTTTTCATGAAATAAACTCACAGAGACTACGACAGGCTGCAGTGCCATCTGGAAACTTTTGGTTTGCTGGAGGAGCGACCCTTTGGCTATTATTTAACCGGGGAGGAAGACAGGATAGAGCCCTCTGGGCTGACCGAAGTGCCGCAATGGGAAACCGGGGAATGGAAGACCTCATTCCCCTCATCAACAAGCTCCAGGACGCCTTCAGCTCCATCGGCCAGACCTGCAACTTGGACCTGCCGCAGATAGCGGTGGTCGGCGGCCAGAGCGCAGGGAAGAGCTCCGTGCTGGAGAATTTTGTCGGGAGGTTGTACCGTTTATATATTTTGGGTTCATGTGACTTTGTTGACTGTTTGTTGCTGTTTATTTGAAATGCAAACTACGCTGAGCTTTTGCGTAAATGTCGCCAACTAAGCACTTGGTTACGCGCTCTGTGTCGGTGCCTCCCAGTTTCAAACGTTTTTCTTCCAACGGATTCTTTCCATTTTGGAGCTGAGCTATTCCGGATGCAGAATTACGCATTTTACGCAAGTAAACAGCTGTTAACTGAGAGGAAAAAACTGAAAGAAAAACTGAGAAATTGGTCTAAAAGGTGTTGAAAGATGACTTTGGTCTAGAGCTCCATGTCCTAATAAAACTGTAACCAGTCACTGCTTCATATAAGGCCCATTCTGTCAAACATTCACAAAGGCTGTGCTTCCTTGAGACTGCTTGCACGAGATTGTAAATACACATTTATAGGCCTAACATTACATAGTTCAGGTCAATGTTTAATGTTTATGATTACATTTAAGGGTGAGGCACAGAGAGGTTGTTGGCAGTGTTGAGGAGGTAATTGTCAGATAGATGAATTACTGGAGAGTCACACTGACAGTACATAGGGAAACGTCTGCGCTCCCAGTACGCTGCTGACTCTGTTTGTGAGGTTGATGAATGAGTTTGAAGGAATTTGAAGGAGCAGTTGTGTTTGATGCCAAATAGCAGCAAACCAACTGCTGCATTAATGCCATATGTCAGGATCACTCTCCTCACTTTACAGTCGAAACACAAGCAGTGGGAGAAAATCTATTCTTAAGGAGAGGGGAAGAAGACATGGCTGTGTTGCTGCCTAATCTAGTGAAGATATCCGTAGCAGCTTTGTGTTTTTATCTCCAAGTGAAGGTTCCCAGAAAAGGGAATGTCAAAATGATTTCACTTGTTGTCCAAGAGATAGGGAATGTTGATTAGGCAGCCACGTCTCCTTTTTTTCCTGTTGCCTTTTGTCCCTGAGTCCCAAGCAGTGGCTGGGGGAGACAGTAGGGGCATTGATGTGTTTGTGCAGGGGTCATCAGTGATGTCACCAGCTGCACTGTCATGTGTATATGACACACTGGGTACCAGATACCCACAGAAGGCTACTTAGCTGTTTTCATGTTTGTTAATTAGCCTACTGACACACAGATTTGGCTTGTGAGATTCGTTTATTCATTTTTAGTCAGTCAGGGTTGCCGCTAACGGTTGTTTTAGTAATCTATTTATTGTTTTCCAGTTGTATAGTCCAGTGGTTCCCAACCCGGGGGTAGGCCACATGGGGCACACGATTATTAACTGAATAGAAAAGAAGAAAAAACATCATTGTTCATCTTTACAAACTTCAGTTTCTTGGATTTTTCTATAATCTTCTCTTCTGTTTGTGAAATATTTGGTGGTTTTATCTCTTAGGGTCACTAACAATTATTCAAGTATAACAATCTGAGTTGTTTTGAGGGAAAAAAACACTCTTTTGCACACACACAAGCTGTAACAAGGGGTGGCAAGAAGTCACTGCTTCATTTCAAAGGGGTCAAAATCGGGTTGCAGCTAACAGTTATTTAATTTTCTTATTAATCTGTCAATTAGTTTTTCATTAATTGTTCAGAACTGTCCATTACAAGTTCTGAGAGCCTAAGATGACAGCTTTAAATGTCCGACCGACTGTCCAACATGAAAAGATACTCAAATTACAATGATAGAAAACTGAGAAAAGCACCAAATACTCACATTTAAGAAGCTAAAAACAGAAATTATTTGGCATTTTTGCTTGATTTAAATGACTTAACCCATTAATCAATATTTAATTGTTGCAGATACAATTTACGTTGAATGATTGTTTCTAGTTTTGAACCACTGATTCCGACTTTAACCACACTAATATCTGACCAAAAGCCCAACACTATTTAATCTACAATGATCGAAAACACCAAAAAATGAGCAAATCCTCCCATTTGAAGAGCTGTTATCGGATATTATTGGATAAATGTCTCAGTGATTTAATTAATAACTGTCTTGTTAGTAATCGTATTATTCATGTTGTGCTTTCATAAGAGACAGGAAGAGATGAGGAAAGAGGATGGGAATCACTGTTGTGTAACATCCTGACTGCTCTGTCAGCAGTGGACAGGCACAGCATGTATGTGTTCAAATGTGTGTGTGTGTGTGTGTGGCCTGCTTACCTTACACTGAAAATCAACTCAGTTCTTGTCGCTGACCTGGCAAACACACAGAAAGACAGACTGACATAGACATATTCTCATAGCCTGGAGAGATGTGTAGTCAGTGACCTGGACATGATCACAGTTCTATTGAACAGGAGTTTCCATTCTGATGAATGTGTATGTAATGAGACGGGGAAACAGGGAGACATGCTTCTTTCTCTTTGCACTATTTATAATGGATAGGGTTGTAAGTCAATCTTTTCATTATATCAATAATGCACACATGTACAAGCACAGGCCCTTGGGATCAGTTTAAGTGTGTGTGCTCTTATTTTGGTAGAAGCTGGCACATATACTATGTATTTAGATATTTTAAATGTTTGAAGACGAAATGCTGACATGCTTTCTCTCCAGTTTATATTTATTTACTGAAAAAAGGCATCATGTTGCATCTGTGATTAATGACAGAGCTTTTTTAATATATCTTGTTCTTATTTTAACATTTGATGTTTATTAAACATTATCTCCGTCTCAGGGACTTCTTGCCGAGAGGATCTGGCATCGTCACACGTCGTCCTCTCATCCTCCAGCTGGTTAACAGTAAAGCAGGCAAGTAGTATACAAGAGTTGGAAAATGGATTTTACACTCTTCAATCCAGGCTTCTCAAGAAATACAGTCAGATAGAAATTGATTAGATTAGAAATTAGTAAAGAATCAATTTATTCCATCTTCTTAAGGTAAAAAAATTTGTAAAATTAGAAAGTGAATGTTTTGGTCATAGGATGATCATCAACACAACTTACAGGACTTGCAGACATGCAAATGTACACATGAATATTACATATATCATGTATTATGCAGCTAATTTATACCTCAAAGTACCTGCACTGCCCCCCTTTGCATCATTTTCCTCTTTCTGTCCCCTATCTTTAATCTTATTTTCTATAGTCATCTCTTATGAATCCATCGCCCTCCCTCCTGTTTAATTCTCTCAATTGTCTCCATGTAGAGTATGCAGAGTTCCTGCACTGTAAGGGCCGTAAGTTTGTGGACTTTGATGAGGTCCGTCTGGAGATTGAAGCCGAGACTGATCGGCTCACCGGATCCAACAAGGGCATCTCCCCCATTCCCATCAACCTCCGTGTCTACTCCCCTAATGGTAACACACACAGACATACAATCCCGGTCTTCTCGCTGAACGTTTTCAGCCTCTCTCTGATTGTTTTCTTCCTGCCCTCTTTTCCTCTCTCAGTGCTGAACCTGACCCTGATTGACCTGCCAGGGATGACCAAAGTGGCCGTGGGAGACCAGCCCCACGATATCGAGCACCAGATCAGGGACATGCTGATGCAGTTCATCACCAAGGAGAGCTGTCTGGTCCTGGCCGTCACCCCGGCCAATTCTGACCTGGCCAACTCCGATGCCCTCAAGATTTCCAAGGAAGTGGATCCTCAGGGTAAGGGGACTTTGTGAGACCGTAAGGAAAGGATGTGCTCGTGCATAGGATCATGTTCATCTGCATGTCAGATTCTCTGGATATTTCTCTAAATGTAACCATTTCTTGCTCTAATTTTGAACAAAGCTAATTACTCTTTGCTGTATCTTGCAGCCATTATTACTCCTTTTCTTCCTATTAATCTTTGCCTCAGTGCAAAAAAATAGGAGCCGGCTCGTCAGAATAATTAACAGTTACATTATTAAAAGACTTCCTGGCAGCATAGATGTACTGAATAAGATTAGTAGAGATATAATTCAATTTAATTATCTCCACCTTTGGCCTTCTTTCTCTAAATCCAGAAGATGTTATTAATGGTTGAATAACTACAAAGCCCACTGAGTGCCCACAGAGTTCATTAGGTCTACCTTAAGGCTAAATTTGCTTATAGTTATGATCTGGTTTAAATTAGTATTTCCTTACTTCATTTCTTGCTCTTGTTAGCCATGCTAGCAGTGGGATTGTCTTAGTTGTTATCAGTTGTTATAACTTTGGTAATCCCTCAAGTTATGACCAAATAACTAATACTATAGCTAATGACATTCCCATCAGCCTCAGCTGCACTTTGTTTTAAGTGCTAATTAGAAACTGTTAGCATAACACACTAAGCTAAGATAGGTGAACCGCGCGACTGTGACAATAAGATGGTGACAAACCACTTGTGGACATCTATACCTGCTGAACATCCTGGCATTGTAGCATTGCCATTGTGAGCATGTTAGCATGTTGATGTTAGTATTGAGCTCACTACACCGCTGTGCTAAAAGCTTTAATGTATTTTTTGAAACAACAAAAATACTGCTTCACACACTGTTCCACTGTGGGCTTTTTATATATTTATATTTAACTGGCTAAATAATGTAGTATCTCTGTAAATCCTACAACTCCTGTTTAATAGGGCTGCGGACCATTGGTGTGATCACAAAGCTGGACCTGATGGACGAGGGGACAGATGCACGAGACATCTTGGAAAACAAACTACTGCCACTCCGCAGAGGTAAGACCACACACACACACACACACACACACAGTATAATTCATTTGATATTAACAGAATAACAGTGTAGGAATTATAGCCCTTTATACTGTATACATACATAAGTAATTCAATATTTGGCTCCCTATATTTGGATTTGGGGTCAAAAGCATTTTACTGTTGGACCATAAAAAAACAAAAACAACTCCTTTTTCCTGTATTTTCCTTTAGGGTACATCGGGGTGGTGAACCGCAGTCAAAAGGACATTGATGGGAAGAAAGACATCCGTGCTGCTTTGGCTGCTGAGAGGAAGTTCTTCCTGTCTCACCCTGCATACAGACACATTGCTGAACGCATGGGCACACCACATCTGCAGAAGATGCTCAATCAGGTGAGACATTCACACACACATGAACTGGTCTATTTCATGTAAAGTTGAAGCTTCATTTTGTGACTAATTATAATTCTATAAATATTTTCCCCGGTATGTTTTCATTTGTCCCTCAACATGCTGTCTGTTATGAGGAGATGCACTGAACTGAATTACATGAATTAGTTGAATAAATGAGTGCGCATGCGCAACAACACCGGACCAACACCAGATTTTTCTTTACATGTTTTTCTTACCTTTTATCTTTCTCCAGCAACTCACCAACCACATCCGTGACACATTGCCAGGGTTGCGCAGTAAGCTGCAGAGCCAGCTGTTATCACTGGAGAAGGAGGTGGATGAGTACAAGAACTTCCGCCCTGACGACCCCACACGCAAGACCAAGGCCTTACTCCAGTTAGTGCATACACACACAGATGCAGATACACAAATACACATTAGTCCCAAGAAGTTAAGACATTTCCGGTACACTGTGTACAATCTGCAGGATGGTGCAGCAGTTTGGCGTGGACTTTGAGAAGTGCATTGAGGGGTCTGGTGATCAGGTGGACACCTCGAACTTGTCTGGTGGAGCAAAGATCAACCGCATCTTTCATGAGCGCTTTCCCTTTGAGCTGGTGAAGGTAACCAGTGTTATGATGTCTATTTTCATCATGATTATTATGATTATGTGCACATTTTATCATTTTAATGTGGCAAGAAATGCTCTGTGTTATTTTACTGTTAGCAGAAAAAACAACTGTGTCAAAGCATTGTTTTTCTTTGGGTGAATGTTTTGTATTTACAATACTGATGTAGCAATAATTAATACTGATGTCATGCTGTGGCTGTGTTGTGGTTTGTTGTTTTCATAAATGTAATACTAAGAGGGCACAAAAACCCCGCAGACTCTTCCGTTTGTCTGGCCTCATGTTTGTCTGTGTCATTAATGAGTAAAATCTAAGTTTTTTTTTTTTTGCACTGTGTCTTAGATGGAGTTTGATGAGAAGGAGCTGAGGAAAGAGATCAGCTACGCTATCAAGAACATCCACGGAGTCAGGCAAGTAGAGACGGCGTGCAAACAGCACATCACATGTAGCAGCTTATGTACCTCACCGCCAGCTCTTTCCCTGTTTGTGTCTGTTCAGCTCTATAAAGACCCACAGTCTTCTCTGTCTGCAGGTGTCAATGTCTGTCCTGTTTTTCATGTCTCCATTAAGTGTGCTGGCCCTTCTATCTGTCTTTGTTTTCTTTTATCTGTGTTTTTATTTAGTCTTGCTGGCTGTTTGTTAGCCTTATGCCGTCTTCTACTCCACTTTTTCCAGTTTTTCTTCCACTGCTCCTCATTTGGTCTTCCTCAGCGTCTGTCTGCTCTTGTCTTCCTTCATCTGTGTGCCTGTCTCACACTCTTCCTGTGTCTATGTTCTCCCCGCCCCCGGCTCCATGTCTGTCTCGTCTGTATGTCCTTCAGGACAGGCCTGTTCACCCCAGACCTGGCGTTTGAGGCCATAGTGAAAAAGCAGATCATTAAGCTGAAAGAGCCATGTCTGAAATGCATCGACCTGGTCATCCAGGAGCTCATCAACACAGTCAGACAGTGCACTAATAAGGTATCACTGCATGGTCTCCTGCCCGGCTGCCACACCTGTACATACACACCACAGAGACCAGCCAACTTTAGAGCTGCCAGGGGCCATTTTGATGCCAGACAGTTTTATAAAGCAGTTGATTTAGTTTTTTTTAGCTCTGTGATTTTTCAACGTAATTTCGTCATCTTGGATTGGAAAATAAAGTGGATGAATTCAAAGGAAGGGTTCTGTTTTAACCCTCCTGCTTTGAAGTTCACCTGTATGAACATCAGTAAATATATTTGAATGTCCCGGCTGTGCTGCAGTGCACTGGAGTGGTGTCTCTGAGAGGCTGTGTGGTCAGACGGGCTGTTACTTGTTCCTGTACAGGTTAATTGCAGAACAAGCTGCAGGATTGGTTTTAAGCTACTGCACAAACAAGACTAAAGAGTGTACAGCAATGCTAGTGTCTCTGTGAGGTTGTACTGTAGCAGAGCGTTGAGCTAAATGCTAGCATCAGCATCCTAACATTCTTGTAATGACAAGTACAGCTGAGGATGGGAATGCTATTTGTTTTGCAGGTATTTATTTAGTCATATAGTTATAAACCAAATGACTGGACACATTTTGACCAGGTGGTGGCGCTGGACAAAATGCAAGGGATCACAATAAGTGATCGTCATCTGGTAACAATAAGTGTCCCAATTTCCAAAATTTCACGACACAAGTCTAAAATTTCCAATAGTTGTTGAGGTATTCTGGTGTGGACCAAAGATGTGGACAGACTGACACTGCCCTCCATGAAGCTGTGCTTCTAGCAGCTAAAAAAGCTATGGAATGACTTTTAACCTGGATAGGAAGTTGAAATTGCAGTGAAAACGTATGAGAACCTGCAGCTTGTTTCTGTTCTGTACATTAAGTAAAACTAACTAAATGCCTGTTTGTTTTTCTTTGTCATATTCTTCAATCTTCATCCTTCTCTTCCTTTTTGAAACCTCTTCTTTTTTTCCCAAACTGTTCTATCCAACTTGAGCTTTAATTTTTCTACCACCGTTCCCTTTTTCCTCATCATGACCCATGGCTACACCTCATCCTCCTTCACCTGACATTAAACCTCCACCTCCCATGATGCCTCACCACAGGACAGGCCTGTTCACCCCAGACCTGGCGTTTGAGGCCATAGTGAAAAAGCAGATCATTAAGCTGAAAGACCCATGTCTGAAATGTGTCGACCTCGTTGTCACCGAGCTTGTCACCCTGATCAGGAAGTGCACTGAAAAGGTAAACAGGACCGGTGGAGAGACAGATTTAAAAGTGATGAATACAGAGACTTGGGGTGGGGAGGGGCAACTGCAAGCAAAGAGGAAAAGAGTGATAGAAAGCAATCAAAGAAAGGAAATTACAAAAATCACACAAATCACAAGATTGTAAAGAACTAACTTGTCACTGTCTAGTGTTGTTGATCTTTTATCCCTCACTGCTGCTTGTAGGCTTAACTCAGCACACATCCTACCCCCCCCCACCTCCCCCCCACCTCACCCTGTGGTTCCCTCTGTAATGACACTAAAAAAAACACTAAAAGAGTCCATTCTGATCCTGGACCCCTACCAGCCCACTTACCTCATCAAATGACGTTGGTGATTTATGTAACCCCTCACCCTGCCTTACTTATCAAATAATCAGATCCCCACTCTCACACTAAGCAATTTGCCCGCTAAGAAATGGCTGTTTTCACCCTGTCTTGTCATGGGAGGGTATTGTGTATTTTTCCTGTGATACACCCTTTTCTCCAGATTATACCAATAATGCAATCACCCACAAGACTCCACCAGACCCTACCTGCCTCACTTTCTGGACTTTAACCTGATTTTTTTCCCTCATTCCTCCCTGATTTTTTGAGACTCACTATCAGCTTGAGATGATATTACACTAATGCTTCAAACTTGTAACAACTTGGCTGCTATCGCAACATCTGTGGCTGACAAGAAATCTCAAGCTGATATGGAAGTCGTCAGTGCATGCCTCCTCAGTGTTTACGTTTCAAACGTCTTGCCTCATGTTTGTGTTTATACTGTACATTTACTGTCAGTGGTCGGGCGTAGCTTATGACGATACACAGTGTTTACAGTGTTGTGTAAGCCTGCACAGGTGTGTGTGCTGTAATCACGGTGCCTGCAGCAGTGCGTGTGTGTTTTCCGTGTGTGTGTCTACAGCTGGGATCGTACCCTCGACTGAGAGAAGAGACGGAGAGAATCGTCACCACCTATGTCAGAGAGAGAGACAGCAAGACCAAAGACCAGGTGTGTGTGTGTGTG
>NW_023339729.1:9080126-9080265 GCF_004916995.1 Morone saxatilis
GTGTGTGTGTGTGTGACAGTAAGAGAGACAAATGCAGCCTACCTGTACATTTGTACGGTTTCTCTTCCTTGTGTATTTTAACATGTGTGATGTTTTGCCTCTCAGGTGCTGCTGTTGATTGACATTGAGCTGTCCTACA
>NW_023339729.1:9080299-9080912 GCF_004916995.1 Morone saxatilis
AGGACTTCATTGGATTTGCCAAGTAACACATAACTTAAAATACTTATTAATATTAATTTCATTAGGAGCAGAGATGGAGGTCTATTTTAAAATTTTCTAGAGCTGAATTGATGATTCGATTAATTGATGGACAGAAAAATAACTATTTTGATATTCCATGAATTTATTTTTTTAAGCATATTTGTTGCTCTCATCTTCTCAAACACTGGCACCATCTATGGGGGTGTGTTGCAAAGCAGGACAAAAAGGTCTGGTAAATTTGTGAGCCTAATAAATTTCACTGGCATTGGCAAACTTGATCAGAACTTTTAAACCAATTTTTTTTTACTAACACAGCTTCATTAAAGACATTGCCCCGCTCTCACCAGCGTGTGTGTGTGTTTGAGAGAGAGAGTGACAGAAAAAGGGGATGAAAATGTTGAATCTTATCCCGCACATCTATACCTGTGATATTTTGTTTTGACCTGAGCATCACTACTGCACTCACTGTGCAGGTGTTAATAAGGATTTTCTCTATGCACATCCCTCTTTTACGGACGTTCATTGGCGGCCAGGTCGGATCTTAGCCTGTGTGAGCAGAGTGAATAATTCATAATGTCGGGACGTGTGCTGC
>NW_023339729.1:9081060-9081559 GCF_004916995.1 Morone saxatilis
AATCAATAATGGAAATAATCATTATTTGTAAACTAGTTATAATGATATTATAAATAATATGATGTCATTTCATATCATCCTTGGATCAGAACAGAACAGAAGTATTGTGTCGTACACCAGAGTTAATGTTAATGAATGTCTCCTGCAGTGCCCAGCAACGGACTGCTGCTAACGCCACCAAGAAGAGAGTCATGCCCAATCAGGTAACCTACCTGTTTCAGCAGATACACTGCCCCCCCATCCGCCCCAATAAAGCCATCACGCCACTGTAGCATCATAGCATGTGCTTTCTCCTGCTGTTTTTGTTATTTCTTGTTCTTCCTGTCGTTGTCTCAAGCCATCTCTCCCATCATTGTTGCCCTCTGTTGCTTCACATTTACATACTCTTGTCTGTGCCCCTCTTGTCTTTTTTTTCTATATTTCCCTTTCCTGTTTCTCCTCTTTTGTTCCTCCTTTTTTACGGCCCAGGGAGAGATTCTTGTAAGTACCGTACCCCCCC
>NW_023339729.1:9081591-9083281 GCF_004916995.1 Morone saxatilis
AACAAGATTTGTTCTCAATGCTGAGAAAGAGGGAAGTGAAAGAGTTACACTCATGGATGTGTAATGAGAACTGGATACCATGTACAAACATGACGCCATTCTTTCCAATTTTCAAAGTTTCTCACTCAGCGGAATGCCCCAAATATGTTTTCTCTCATCCTGTTCTGATCCTAAACTGTGCGGCTCACCACACATCTCTTTCCCTGTTCCACTGACTTTGCACTGAGATAATATCACACAAAAACCTCTGGTCTGACTAATGCCATCATAAACATATAGTACCTTTACATGCACATAATCTCAGTCTCTGTTGTGTCTTTTCCTGGTTTTATTCATGTTCAGGATCTGATATTAAGTCTTCACTTAAATAGAACTGTGGAAAAACCTGATGGGTTGGGTGGATACACTTTCTTGCTACAGCTTATTATAGGTGCATGGCTGCTATGCAAACCCAACAATCTAACGAATCACTATTATATGTACTGAATAGCATACATAGGTGCATTTTCAGCAGCTGTCAGCCCAGAAGAAAAACATCTGGCCTCATAGCTCATACCACAAAAGTATTAAACAAAATGCCTTGACTCACCCCATATCTATGGAAATCCTTAGTTTCTCTTCAGTTTCAGGGTAAAGATCTTTTATCTCTTAGCTTGACTCTTTAACTACTTAATGACTTGAGTTAAGGGTGCACTTGTACACACACATGCACAGTGTCCCAGTAATGAGTTTATGATAATGAGGTTATCTGTGTCTCTGACTCTTATGCAGTGCTGTGAATGATATGGTATGGTTATAAACAAGGCTTCAGCTCTCAGTAAACTATAGAGTCAGTCTGCAGACTCCTCTCAAAATCATCTGTGTATTGCATTACCACCATTACGTTTTTTTAACAATGAAATGTGTGCATAGGCATTAGTGGGACGGGCTTTTAAAAGTAGATCAAGATAAATTACAAAGGCACCTCTCCAGCTGGTTCTCGACTGCTTGGCTCATCTATGCTTAAAGACAGCCCTGATTATAATGCTGGTCTATAGAGAAAATGCTTTTAAGGCCCCAAGGGAATCTTTTGTTGCCACAGCTTACCACCGGGACAAACTCTCCAACTCTATAATACATTCATGGTAAACCACCCAGACTATAGGTTGGGTATTGCGGATGTCCACTTATCACCCCTGTGTGTCTGTTCCCTTTGTCTTCTTGTCTGTCAGTCTGGCAAAGAGTGGGATGCAGAGAAGGTGACTTTTCATTGGAGCCTGTCCTCATTTATTTTTTCAGTCTTTATGTTTGTGGTGTATCTAAGTTCTTATCTTATGGGTTGATCTGACTACACTTGCATGACTTGGTATATTTGCCTATACTTATCTGTATATGTCTGTATTTTTGCCTTTCATTTGTTATTAGTATTCTGTTTGCATGCTGTAGATACATATTACGCCTCTTGTAGGGTGTTTAGTTACATGTTGGACTTTCATGTGCAGGTGATCCGCAGAGGCTGGCTCACTATCAACATCAGTATCATGAAGGGAGGATCCAAGGACTACTGGTTTGTCCTGACTGCTGAGTCTCTCTCCTGGTACAAAGATGAAGAGGTAAGGCTGCGTACAGGACAGTAAATGCACAAAATGTATAGTTTACTCTACTTGACTGTTTTTTTATGGATTAGAGAGGGGGTTTTATTTTCAAAGAG
>NW_023339729.1:9083293-9085380 GCF_004916995.1 Morone saxatilis
GAAAAGTTCTAGCTAATAAAGTAATTGCAGAGTTATTACCATAACACTACAGTAAAACTGTAGTCCTGAAGTGCCACGGGATAGTAAAATCTTACTTGTCATACCTTGAAGTGACTCTGTTGAGTTGATGTTTTATTAGTTATAGTCTACTTTCTTTTATATTGATCATTACATCACTGGGTGTTTTATCAGGAGAAAGAGAAGAAGTACATGCTGCCTCTGGACAACCTTAAGCTGAGAGATGTGGAGAAGGGTTTCATGTCCAGCAAACATGTCTTCGCCATCTTTAATACTGAACAGAGGTTTGGATGCTATGATCTTCTAAAACTTCTTCTGTTTATGGTGTTCATCTGTCTTTGATTAATGTGTGTGCACGTGTGTGTCTTACAGGAATGTGTATAAAGACCTGCGTCAGATTGAGCTGGCCTGTGACACTCAGGAGGACGTCGACAGCTGGAAGGCTTCGTTCCTCAGAGCTGGTGTATACCCAGAAAAAGACCAGGTATCAGAATGTATTCACATGCAGTTTACACATTATACGGATTCCAGTATTTCTCCAAATGTAGCCTAGGGATATTTAAAGATACACAGCATGCTGTTACATACAGAGAGTTTTGTCGGATGTTTGTCAGTTTTATATTATAATTGTTTTTATAACTAAAATGTTTAGTAGTATGAGTAGGTTTGCAGAGCACAAATGCTCCTTTTTAGCAATATCCTGTCCCACAATCACATTGTGTGTAACTATTCATTTATTCACTGCCCCAACGGTCCAGGAACCAAACCAGGGATCCAATATCGAGGCCAAAGCTATCCACTGTACCTTCCACACTAGTATATTCAGGTCATTTACTAAAACATTTGCATCCGGTATCCAAGGCTGGTATTTCCAAGTATTCACTTTAAAAAGTGTATCCAAAAAGATCTATTAACTGTAGTCAATCAATCAAACAGTTAATTATCAATTATTTATTCAAGAGTTTAAGTGTCAATAACTCAGCTGATCAGATTTGGCCAAACATCGGATTCTGATATATTAGAGTATATGACATCACATTTTTCCAACATAGTTTACTACCTTTACTAACTTTAAACCTATACAAGGCGCACAGACAACAACACAAAACTGATTATTTGCATGTGAAACAACCAAAACTGGTCTAACTTTGGCAGAAAACAGTGTGTTCATGTAGGAGTAACAGTCAAGAAAAGAAATTTCAGGCCCTTTAATGGATCTACATCTGTCTGTCCCTGTCTCGTTCAGCCGGAGAGCGAAGATGCGATGAATCCTAGCGACACAGTGTCCATGGACCCGCAGCTGGAACGGCAGGTGGAGACCATCCGCAACCTCGTGGACTCATACATTGGCATCGTCAACAAGTCCATCAGAGACCTCATGCCCAAGACTATCATGCACCTCATGATCAACAGTGTAAGTCTCTTTTTTTATTAGTCATACTTTATGATACATATACTTATATCATAAAGTATCATAAATGTATTCTCAGAGTCGCTCTCTACTGTATAGTCTTGAGTATTAACCGCCCTTCCTTTCCTTTTCCCTCTCCCATCTCCAGGCGAAGGACTTCATCCACTCTGAGCTGTTGGCCTACCTGTACTCTGCCGGGGACCAGGGCAGTTTGATGGAGGAGTCACCAGAGCAGGCTCAGAGGAGAGATGAGATGTTGAGGATGTATCATGCTCTGAAAGAGGCCCTGGTCCTCATAGGAGACATCAGCACCACCACTATTTCTACTCCAGTGCCTCCACCAGTAGATGACGGATGGATTGCCAAGGATCCAAGGTAGCATACACGAATAAACACAAATATATATCAGCTGCGTGTATGTCGGCCAATAGGTAACAAGAAAGTCAGTGCATGCTACACTAGGTTTTGGGTAGAGTCACAGTTACTTAGTTTGTCCACTTGATGGCAGTGGCACATTGATTTTGAACTGTAGAATGTCTTGCTTGGTTTGTATGCAGGTCACAATTAAGATGTTCCTGTATTGATCCTCCATGTGGAGCATCACAGAGCAATGTAGTGCAAAGAGTAAAGAACGAGAATAAAATACAACAAAATAAAA
>NW_023339729.1:9085414-9085957 GCF_004916995.1 Morone saxatilis
TTATACTTTATACTTTATACTTTTTATTACGACTAGTTATTTCTTACTTCTTTCTTTATGTACTCCAATAAGGCAGGATAACCCTTAAGGATGGTTTATTTGGATTTCTTCACATAACAAAATTAAAAAGTGTGCATCTTATCCAGACCAAAGTTACCTTTACTGACTTATTATTACACATTCAAAACTTAAACTACTATCGTTTAACCAGCATCGCCGTTATTTATAGAAAACCTCTTAAAACCTATAAAAACAGAATTTCCCCTTGGGATTAATAATGTATGCATTCTTCTTCTTCTTCTTCTACTTATTCTTTATGAACTAATTATGATAATGTTATCAGAACATCTAAACATATGACATCAACATAAACAATTTACCAAATATAAAAATTTGTTAATTTTTGTGAACTGGAGGTATGAGATAATTTAAAATGGGGGACATCTCATGTTGAAATGTAAGTCTTTACTCAGTAACATCCTGTCTCTCTGTCTCAGTCCTCCACCGGCGTCCCGTGCTGCCTCAGCAACAGCTCCCGCTCCC
>NW_023339729.1:9085976-9086207 GCF_004916995.1 Morone saxatilis
CCCAGCCGACCCCCAGCAGTGAGGGGGCCCACCCCGGGACCTCCACCACCCCTTAACCCCTCACCGGCATTCGGAGCACCGCCTGTACCGTCTCGCCCCGGCCCCGGCCAAACGGCTTACGCAGGTGATCCCAACTCTGGTGCTGTGCCTCTTGTCCCCTCCAGGCCGGCTCGTGTGCCTCCTGCACTGCCACCTGGCATACCCAGGTAAAATCATACACACACACACACA
>NW_023339729.1:9086307-9097646 GCF_004916995.1 Morone saxatilis
ACACACACAAACACACACAATCTGATGCTTATTGTGGCTTTGGAATTGGTGAAAGTTGCTGGGACATTTGAGACTGCTGGTGACGGGTTGTACTAGTATGTTCTGGCTTTTGGTGGTTTGGTGCATGTCTGTCTGATGATATTTTGCCTTGCATGTTTTTTCTCTCCCTACTCCTCCCCCAATACCTCCCCTCCTCTCTCTCTTCCTGCAGCAGAAGACCCCCGGCTGCTCCCAACCGACCCACTGTCATACGTCCTTCAGAGCCCTCCCTGCTTGACTAGAAACACACATAAAAACACCTTTCCTCTTGTTTACATAAGAGATAGCCATTCTTTTTCTCCTCATGTATATTCCTATAACTACAAACTTTGTCCTACTGTAATTGGTAATCTGATGCTGTTTCAGTCTGTGCATTTCAGAAGCATTATGTATGTAATTTTGACTTTATGTGTAGGTAGCTTTTTTAACAAAGTATATGATAAAATATTCTGCATTCAGTATTATGAAAAGGGATACATTTGATAACTTTAATGACTTAAAGTTTATGAACCTTATGATCATCATCATTGAATTTTACTTTTTTCATTTGAAATGAAATGTGTCTTAAAACCAGTATTTGACTCATAACTTTTATATAATGGTAAGAAAACACTTTTAGAAGTAATTGTTTTAGGAGTTGTATACTTGCTAACATTTTAACAGTAAACTTACACACTAAGCACCTCATTAAGTGAGCAGCACTTTTTGACCGTTTTCTCTTCATTTTTAGTATTTTCACATTATAAAAGTCAGGCTTGAGTTAGCTTATTAAAAATAGACTAGCCAATGCCTCAATATTTTGGCTAATTACTTTATCACAAGTAGTACTATAGTATAATTGAGGTGAGTTACATCCCAACCACTGCTCAGCCTTGGTGAAATTTGTATCCATATTCCTTGATCAAAAATGATTTTAGGATCAAGTAAGGAAAGGGCCTCTCCTTCTGAAGGTGTATAAAGTGATGGACTGAATAAAAGAGTAGAAAAAGAAGGTGTGGTGGCTGGTGCTTGTTCTTGCTCTTTGACATCCTTTGCTCCATTTCTATTGTCATTCACCATCAAGCCTTTCTTTGTTTTTTTTGTTTTTTTTTAACCTGATCCCTTGTTGCATCTTTCATTCGATCTGCCGTTTCCATGCACGTGTCAGTAAACATGTAGTACATGGACTTCCTGTTACTGGGTGGCACTATGAACATACAATTCAGTGAGTAGCACACAGTCCAGGTCAAAACCTTGTGACTTGCATGATAGTCAAATGGAGACAGCCATGCAGAACAAGAACGTTTCACTTAGTCTGTGCAGCCTGGCATGACTTTCCTGCCTTCCTTCCCTACTGTATGATGGAGCTGTGGGTTACCACGGTAACCGGGGTTGCCAGTGGCAACGAACAGTAAAGATAGCTTTGCTTTTTGTAGAGCCAAGCAGGAATGAATAAAGGTATGCAATCGCACTCCTGTTTTCTACAGATATTTTCCTTATCCACTGCATCTGTCAGCTGTGTTGTTGTGTGATTGGAAATCTTGTCATGGTCTTCTTTTCATGGTCTTCTCACACAGGCGACCTCCACAAGTCCCCTCTCGTCCCAACAACTGGTGAAGGAAACTCAGGTGTTGAATACTCGGACTTGGACTCTATAGAGTCCACTCTGCCTGCTACACTTGGCATTAGAAGTTCAGGTGTACCAAAAGGTTTCTGTAGCTGGTTCCTATGTACATTTCTGAAACTGCTTTGTTTTTTATTTGACATTTAAGGAAGGGAAATAATTGGCATTAATTATGACATATGGTTGTGGCTGGAATAAAGCCAACATCCTGTGAGTGTTGGGCTTTCTTCAGTCCAAAATATAATAATTATCTCATATAAATGAAATAATACATAAATACTGATAACCTCTGTACATAGAGGTATGTTATTAAGCTTACACATTTGATATTTTTGCAGTGATCATGTTTCTTTCTCTTTGCCTATAAGTACTTCTGAAATACTGTCTCATAATTCCTCCCTTGAAATGTCTGTCAAATCCACACTGCCAATGGTCAAAGCTTAGGATGAATGAGTCAACTGGTAAGCGTTTGAAATATCTGTGCCAAACTAAAACATCAAGAAACTGTATCTTGAGACAAACTTAGCATAAAACATAAACCACACATACAATACAGTATATTGTAATGTTCTCCTTCAATAAAGAATAAAGTAATTTACACTCCTGCAACATCTTTGTTGTTACATTGCTAAATACTGTACAATGTACATAACATGAACTGTGAATGTAAATTGAACTCAAGCTCATCTCTGGCAGTCTCATTTGTCTCTTTACACTGAATGATAAAGCAGAAATGTCTCAATGTAGAAACTTGGCAATTTGGTCATTTCAACACTTAAAAACAACTCAAGTTCATTCATGCTGATTTTCAAGTGTCTGATCAAATACTACTTGTATGTAACCTTTATACCAACTTTAGTTTAATATCTGAGAATGTCAGCCTTGTTTTTATGAATTCTTAAGGTCAGACGTTAGGGGGAGCTCCATCTGCAGAAATAAGTAAATAATAAATAATAAGTGTGTCTTAACATGTTTTCAGATTTCTGACTGCTTCCTCTCGGTTTTCAAAGTCTTCAAAGGCTTTGATAAAGGCGCCCTGCACTGCTTACTTAGTTTTCTCAATTCCTGGATATCTATGGCATCATGATTACATTATCTGACTCCACTGACACTAAATAATTGATCCAAGGCAGCCTTATATTGACGTTTGACATACCTCCTGAATACATCATGTACATCTGTCAAAACACATTTATTAGTTTCTGCCTTTGGAAAAGTGGGAAAAACAGTAAAATTTCCCTAGACTACTACACATCTGTACTATCTCTTTAACTATTTATGGTATTCAAAGCGATCTCCTTTTGATAACTAATGTAATGGTTTTTCACTTCCACTCACTGAGCCTCCCTTGAAACTGGAGTCCCCCTGGGGAGGCCCGCCTCCCACGCTGAAAACCTTTGGACTAAGTGTCTTGTTAAGGTCAATGAACTGTACATTAACAAGTAGGGTTAAAAAAAAAGCCTGTATGACATATGAATATGGTTTCTTGAGGTCTAAAGCTGCACCAAAGAACACAATATGCTGAAATCTGATCATGTCAGTGTTAACAGCACTAAGGAGTCTCATGATTTACATACATAAGAGAGGTATCTTTGCTTCATGATAGTATTGAGTGTGTCCTGATGATTAAATTTAGCTACAATTAATCACAGTATGTTTTTAATGGAAGCTCAATGAATATGAGAGTCATCAGGGGAACACATTTGAAAAGATAATTCATTTGTTCGTTCGAAGACAATTCACAACAAATCAAGTATTTCCTGTGTAAAAAAATGCATTTATTAATTAACATCAATGACTCCCATATAAACCTGATTTGTATTCACTCTAAAGCATATGTAAAGCAAGTCTGTTCTTAGTAAAAAAAAAAAAAAAAAACCAAAAAAAGCCCCCTCAAATAAAAAAAATAACCCTAACCCTAACCCAAATCAAAGATGACAACGGAACGGAAGCCAGACACCTACAAACACACATCTAACACTCAGCGTGCAACCGCTGAATTATCCTGACACATATCTGAACTGACATACACATACTTACTACATATTTGTCTGAGTACATTATTGGCAATCACATTGGAAATCATCCCTCTTATTATTCTACATTCTTATTTGTCAGCATGGACTTGAACTGGTACATGAAAATAAATCAGTAACATCTGAAAAAAACATCAATGAGACTGTAACCAAGGAACAGCCTTGTCAGATGGACAAATCACCAATGTAATGAAAAGATCTTAAAATGTCAGGAAGAACAAATACGCCAACAACCCTATTGCACATTGGTATCCCTTGTTAACCGGCAAACCAGGTGTTCAATCAGCTTTTGAGGTTGTGGCATATAACTTTACCTTTAACCTTTAGTATGGACAATTTCACCTTTAACGAAAAAAACCCAAAACCTCTAAACCAGTTTCAGAAACGCTAGACAGCAGTTATACAACATTTACTGTTCTGTGCATCTAGTCAGTGCCTTTCAAACTATATTTCCTCACTGGTTTGTGGTAAGATTTGACATTAAAGGCACTAAATGAAAAGCAATAAACTTCCTCACTCTCGTCCTCGTCCGGTTACCCTTCATGATCTACAGATGTTTAATTATTGCTCACAAACTGATCTAAAACAAGATTTTAGAAGTAAAAAAGAGCTAAGATGATGCTGAATGCTGGTGATGACGCGGACCAAATGAAAAAGAATAGAGCACAATCTGAATGGGTAACCATCTGAACATCTTGTGTTGGAGTGTTTCTCCTTCCCAGGCTTTTATCCCTGCAAAATGATCCCTCTATGTGTAGACCCTCCGCTTATCGTCAAACAATTTACGGACAGTGTAGACCTGGGAATAGAGAAAAAAACAATATCAAACTGTGTGACGGACAAACTTTTAGCGGGTTAATTACCAGTTAGTTAATGTACTGTGTGGTGTGTCAGTGCTCCATGTACCTGGGTAAGGGCCACACACAGCATCACCAGCACACTGGCACAGGACCAGAATGAGACCCTCCACAGGTTGTCTTCCAGAAGGTTTCGGTCCCGTGCCTCAAAAGCCCGCAACACCGTCTGCATGTGCCGGCTGCGCTCCAGCCGTCTGTGCAGAGAGTCCATGGACTCCTGAGGAAAGTGTAAAGAATGTTTTATGGGATTTAAAAAAAATAAAAAGTGACGAGGGCCGCCCTGACAGCTCACCTGGTAGAGCTTGCACCCTATGTACAAAAGTCCTTACCCAGGTTTGATTCCAACCCACTGCCCTTTGCTGCATCCCCTCTTTCTCTTCCCCCCACTCCTGTCATCCTTAAACAGTTACTATCTAATGAAGGCAATACAACCCTCCCCATAAAATAATATGAAGAAGTGGGAGTAAGAGACAGAGGAAGTACAATGACTTGTCAGACAAGACGGTCTCAAAAGTACACAGAGTTTTAAGCACTAAAACTTGCCTGTCTCAACAGAATTTCGCACACGTTTATTTTCTGTGCTGGTTTTGATTTTATGTTAAAGGACCAGTGTGAAGGATTTGGTGGCATCTAGCAGTGAAGTTGCAGATTGTAACCAACTGAATACTGCTCTCCTTTTCAAGCGTGTAGGAGAAACTACAGTGGCCGCAAACTACTGTTTGTTTTGTGCGTTCTCGGCTATTGTAGAGACATGGTGGTTCAACATGGCGGACTCCGTAGAAAAGGACAAAAATTCTTAGTTTAATGTGTCCAGCTGAACTAGTTAAAAGTTACGGCTGACGTCTTTCTTCCATATTGTCAGCAAATTCCATGAAAGGAGCAAAACCAAAAAAACCAAGAGTACGTCTTTCAAAACTTTCCACTTCCCCAACCTGTCTGTGGCCTGAACCTCAATTTACTAAGGAAAAAGGAAAATTGACTAAAAATTATTTCCTAAAACATTTTTAGCAAACCTTACTAAAACATGATGCACTTGTTAGGGACTATCTTCAGCCATGGATTCATTTGCTCTAGTGAGTATTAACTGCAGGGCGGTGAATGTGGGATTGACTCTATCAACTAGAGCCACAACAATGGAGGAATAAGATAAATCAGGCTTTGGCTACAGACGCTACAACACTTGTTTGTAGGATCAGTTGACTGTTTTGGTCTTTTCATGGGATTTGCACCCTTATTATTTGAATACCCAAATTATTAAGAAACCTTATTAGTTCATAAACAAAATCAAAATACAACCATCAAGCTGACAGTTGTTCAAGCTGTATTTGGTCCAGAGACAAGACAGATCCGTGCTGCACAATATGGTAAAAACATCCCATTGAGATTATTTACACAGATATTGTGATTACGATATGATTTAACACGACGGTTTAAAATGTTCATCCCCACTGATCGTTTTTGCGTCACAATTTTCTTTCTTTTTAAAAAAAAATATATCATGTTGCTGTGACGTTTTCGTGAATCTAAAGAACAAGGTTTGTATGCCATGATACTTTTCCCAACCACCGCAGGTCCTTTAACTGAGCAACCACATAATTTAACACTGTTTGTCTCTGTAACATCTGTTAACACTTATCACAGTCACTTTTTTTTTGCACTATTTAATATACTATTTGCACTTTTAGTACTGTACAGTTTTACACACACACACACACATATATAATTTCCTCTATGCCCATTATTAGTATTAGACCTGTAGTGTAAATTACTGCTGTATATATATTTTTGTCCTGTATATGTAATATTCTGTATAAATCATATCTGTATAAAAGTTGTATGTAGTATATATAAGAACTTCTTTCTAACTTTCATTATATCTTGTATTTTTCTATTTATTTTGTTATTTGTTTATTTCTTTTTTTCTTATCTGCTGTGTTTGATCTGGAGCTGCTGTAACCTGTGAATTTCTCCAGTGTGGGATTGATAAAGTCTATCTTATCTCTTTTCTTATAATGTGGTTTTGTCACACATTTCACCTTTATCAAAAAACTGCAGCTTCTGTAATTTGGATTTCACAATACTGCAGCATCATCAGCATCATTTTGATTATTTGTGCATCCCTACTCTATTTATGTTTGAATTAAACATGACAAACCTGTCCTGGATTCTACCTACACAACAAACCTGTTATATCTATCTCTCCTCTTCTTGCCTGGATGCTGTGTAGACATTGGTTGAGCCGATCTAGGGGTTTACTAAGAGGTCGGCTGCATAGTGAACTAGATTTCCTGGTTTGAATTCATTTGTAAACCTCCAAAAACAAAACAAGCCTCTCACCCGGATGTCCTCCAGCTTGTACTCCAGAAGGCTACCATCAGGCTCTTCTAATCCCGCCCACTCTTCATCTCCACCCACGTCTCCCCCTTGACCCTCGATGATAATCTCAAAGAACACCATCTTCTCGGAGAAGCGACTGAAGCTGTTGTCAAAGCAGATTTCATAGTCTCCCTCCTGCGTTGGCTCCACCCTGGAATAACAGGAAGTAAAGTCAAAGATAAGCAGGCAGGTACATTCTCAGTGACATGAAATATGATCAGGCCAATGCGAGATGCACTAACACATGGACTCCGTCGGAACGCCGAGACTCGATGATGAGCCGGATGCCCTCTGGAGAGAGGATGGTGAAGTCTACATCCATACCGGCACCCGCTATCACCTGAGTGTGCACACACAAAGACATACAAACACTATTTACTCGTATTCAGTAGTGACAGTAGATGTACAGACAGGATGTGGAGAGAGATGACAGCTGGGATGGTACCAGGCACGTTCCAGCTACATGGTGTGAGTCTTAACCACTCGGCCACGAGGACGCTGCAAGCCAAACATTTTCAATAAGGATTACTTGTGCCTTTCAAGAGAGAGCCTGTCGTCTGTAGGACTGCGACTCTCCCACTAAGCAAACACACCGCTGGCTAGTAGCAACTTCACATGGTGCTACATATTACAATGTGTGTGCTGACGCACAGTTTGGACAGTAGGAGAGCTGTGATGATTAATCGATCAGTTAATCAGCAACAATTTGGATATTTTGACATTTGAGAAGTCAGTTTTTAAGCAAGAATGACTACATTTCACTTGTTCCAGTGTCTGAATGTCTGAATCTCTTTGGGTTTTGCACAAAACAAGCAACCCGAAGACGTTGCCTCTGGGATCTGGGACATTTTGATGTTCCCTAATTAAACAAATCAAAAAATTAATAGAGAAGTGAATTAAATACAGTTGTTCCAGCCCACACCAAGTGTTGAATTCACACAGGCGCGTGGTCATCCGGTACTATATCACCACTACTGATTGACTGTGAGATACTGCTCAGAGGGTACCAGGATCTGAAAGTAATACTGTACAGCCTTTCATTTACACAGTGACTCATTCTACTATGAGCCATGCGTGGTGTATTGTTTCCTGTATAGTATTTTCTGCTATCACTGATCTTTAAGTGATGGACTTTCTTTTAGTGCAAACTAGCTGCCGGTATGGATTAGTTACCAGTGTATGTGTGGGTGGTGGAGCTACAGTGGGGGGTTATTACACTGGCTAAGTCCCACAGCACTGTGCTAATGGAGGACTGTGCAGTTTCATTCTGACTTATAAAGCATAGATATAGCAACAACATCGTGCTGCTGTGTGGCTGATGGGAGTGTTTAACTGTGCGCACACACACACACACAGTTACCTGATATTCGACCTCCATCGTACCATTCTTCACTGCTGTCTGAAAGAAACACTCGGATCTTCCGGCTGGCAGCAGAAACGTGAACTCGCTGTCTAGGCTCTGTCCGAAACAGCTCACAGAGCCCAAACAGCACACAAACACTGCTGCGAGGACGAGCAGTCGCCCGCTGCTCCCGTCTTTCCTCTGGAGAAGGTCCATAGCGACGATATTCCCAAACACAGGGCTATCTAAGTTCAGCCATCTCTTTCGCATCCCTCTTCCGCAGCAAGAACTTTGCGGCGTTGTGATTGGACGGAGGCCCACGAACGAAGGCAATGGTGCGGACCAATCAGAGGAGGAAGAGTAGCAATCCTCCTCCAATCAGTGCAGGGCTGAAGTTGTCACCCAGAACAGTTACAGCCACAGTGTGACCCGCTGCTGCTCATGTGATCATATACTGATCATCAGCCTGCAAGTCCGTAACAAAGTGCTTTACATAGGCCTCTCTGCAGGGACACATGTCACACAGGATGTATAGGTTGTAATTAATGTCTTTATTTAAGGATGATCATTTACTCATAGTTTTTACACTCTTTCATACTAATATGAACAACTTTTTGGGGTTTCCAAGTTGTGAAAAAGCTCTCTTGCTGGTGTTGCAGCTATAAACTGGAGATTGGCAATGTTTTGCAGTTATGGTGAAGATGTTCAAAAGCAATTAAAAGTGTTTAAGTGTGTGGGCATCCTGTAGTAAGTATTTAGTCAAAGCTTTTACCATTTGCTGTTTGCAAGGTCATCTACATAAAATAAATACAGACATGGAATAATAATAATATTAACAATATTGATAATATTCTCAACAACAGCAGCAACTATAATAATAATAATAATAATAATATAACAATGGCAATGATAATACATTCATTAAAATGTAATATTTTAATACTATAGGTTGGTTGGTATGTCACAAAATATGTTCATCAATAATAAAAATCTGCGAAAACAAGAACTGGATAAGTCAGGGGTTCTGGTGGTGTAGCTACCACACTGAGGTCATGACATCAATTACTGGTATTTTCTGTGATTTTAACAAATTTAGAAACTTGAGGAAGTAACATTTTACATTATTGTTACACATTTACTGTAACAGTCTTATCATTTCATTGAAAGTCAACATGAGAGAAAAACCTGCTGACAGTTTGTGGTCTTCAGGGCGTCAGTAAGGGAGTTATTAACCCATGACCAATCCTGGTCAGTGGCAATCAGGTTAAAATACTTTACTTACTTGTAAAGCTTCACAGATCGCAATAACATTTGATAAAATCATATTAGACACACACTAAAGGATGTCAAAAAGTCAATTTAACACTTTTAATTGTTTGTCTTGTGTCTGACACATGTTGTAGCTACACTGTTACAATAACACTCTCTTTACAGATTTAATCATGTCACAGCAGGGCAGACACAGCTGCACATAATAAAGTTAATGATGGGCAGGTTTTATTTAGGCGTCAGCTGACACGCCTTGACAGTACCAGTAAATATTATCAATGCTTGCTATTCAGCAAACTGAAAGCAAACCTAGTCATAACTCATTTCCATAGCTGCATGGTCAAATAAAAGTATTGAGCTTGTATGTTTAATTCATATATTTATATATATATATACATTTTTAAAATAAAATATAGTTTTTAACTCTTTTTAGTTGATGTGATATTATGGGCATGTGCTGGTCATTGAATCATGTTATGGAAATCAGTAACCTTGTGCTGAAATTTGTGCTTTGTTACCTACTGTAATAGTGTGTGACAATAACCGTGCAGCTATGATGTGTCAGCTGATGGGTTTACCTGCTTGTATCATCTGTATCGTTAGAGCAATTAAGAACTCAAAGAGACTCTCATTTAGATTCCCTATAGGGTCCCTGTTCTTGAGCATATGTTTTCCACAGCTGGGTCTGAAATCACTCCTTAGTTCACTCGTTCACTATTGCCGACATAATGAACATTCACCAAAAGCACAGGTGTCACTAATAACGTTAACATTGGCTCTGTTCTCTCCCAGTGTCCCAGTAAGCCATGACAGTGTGACAGTGAGCCAGCATGCACAATGCCAGCACCATTAAGCTGAAGCATCTAAATGGAATTCAGCCATTATTTTTACTTTACTTTTTTCTCTTGTGTTTGCTTTTGCCATCACTGTGTGAATGTGACATGTAGTGTGCAGCACTTGGAGTGGTCTGAAGTCTAGAAAGACGCTACATAAGTACAGTCCATTTACCATTTCAGACATAGTAAATTATAGAAATAGGTTACTGGACAAAAGGATTAGTTAATAGTTTAATTTTGTTTAGGTGATCCAGTGCCAGCCAGGGTCTCTGCATGCTGGTTCATTATAAGGGCTTACTAATCATTAATGTTATCATTTACACCTGTACTTTTCCTGAGGCATTAGTCCTCCTCCCCATGGTGCTCAAACAGCCTCATCACAAGTGATGCCAACAAGAAAATGGTTGTATCACTGAGAAGCTCGCCCACTGAAATTAGAAAGTCATTTGTGTGTGTTTTTCTACTCTGTGTTCCTTTCCTCTATATTTTGCTAAACCTCAATAGCAGTGGTTCTAGTCTTGAGTCTCACTACTCCCTATACTAGCTATTGATTCCAAATCCCAAAAAAAGAAAATAAAGAATTTAAAAGTGCGTGGACCAATTTGTTTGCTGTCTTATTGGTATGCTAAATCTCCAGAAATTAGCATTATAAAGTATGATATGAAAGTATGATATCAAATACAATTTGTGGCTCCAGGCAGATTTTTATATAATTGTTTTTGGCTAGAAATGGTTCTTTTGAAAGTAAAAGTCGCTGACCCCTGTCCTAAATGTTACACACTGGATCTTTAATGTATTAATTATGTAATCACAATTATGTCCAGGTCATAATTGTAATAATGTTTTATCTCTCAACAACATAGAATTTGACAAGCAACAAACACACCGTCCCACCACTTCCGTCTGTCCTCCCGGGTCTTTATCTCCACTGAACACGAATTGCATTTGAGTATGTGCGTGAGCATGTGTGTGTGTGTGTGT
>NW_023339729.1:9097673-9111573 GCF_004916995.1 Morone saxatilis
GATAGAGAGAGAGAGAGAGAGGGTGGGTGAGTGAGTGGGTGGCAAGAAAGTCAAACTGTATAGTGTAGGTTCAACATATGGAGTTTGTCATTACAAACTGCCCCCTCCTACAACAAACGAAGAAACCCACACTGGGTTCGAATTACTTTCAGTTTGAGTTTCACTCTATAAAAGCATGGATCATCTCTTTTTGTAACTAAAATTGGATAGTCATTACAGTTAACACAGCAGAGAAAAGACGAAAGCTTCATTAAGAGGAAAACGAAAGTGTTTCTCAGAAGACTTGGTTCAGAGGTATGTGAAGAAATAGAAGCAACAAACAAGAACATCTAACATTGGCTTTCTATATCTTCTATTGTGTTCAACTGTCAAAACACACATAAATTACATCGGTGGGATGTTACAAGCATAAACAATCAGAGAAAAGCACATTGTACGCAAAAGTATTGATGAATCATCCATAATAGAAACCATGATGAAAAAAAGGAAGAAGACAACAATACATAAAGTGAAGCAACTCTTGAACAAAGCAGTGACCGTAAACAAGCTAGTGTTGCAACATCATAGTAGGTCTTGCAATGAGCTGCAGTTTCCTTTACAGTCTCCAATCCTCTGCAATGCATTAGTCAACTTCAATCACTGCAGGTTGTCAAACACAGAGTTCATGAAGTTGAAATAAAAGCAAGATTGTGAATCAGCTAAAATGTTTATATTGGCAAATATGTGAGAAAGCAGCAGCCTCGGGGTGAGAATATTTCTCTGCTGCATTAATGTGCAGATGAATTAGACTGTGAGTAAAACTGTGGTAGAGGTCAAAAGAAAGTGTGTGAATTTAACAGCTTGACCCCAAAATCCGTCCTACACAGCCACTTTCTGTGACCGTGTTTAATGTCTGACTGCATGGTTCAATACGAATAATATTGTGCCAAACACACGCCACAACTAGACATAGAGATTGTGCAAGTTTCTCAGAAATTGCCCAAAGAAATACTTGCAGACACAGAGAAAACAAACCAAAAGTGTTCAACAGGACATGAGACACTCAGAGTGAGAAATTGAAGAGAGAGAAAAGGAAGTGTCAGCTGAGGGACGATAACTAGGCTATATTCAGTAGTTGTAGGGAGTGTCCCACGCACACACTCACATGCACACTACTCACTCTCTCTTTAAGTCTCTTTGCCTCTTGCCCATGTCATTATCATTTCCTCCTTACTTGAGCTTGCTCAAAGAGCAATATTAGTGATAGCTGACAGCAGGCGAGCGGACGCAAGAGGTGAGGGAGGATATAAATCTGTTGGTGCAGACGGAGGATTTTCTTTTCACACAGGGTGAGACATCAAGAGAAGTCATAATACGTAGTGACATCTCAGATAATGCTATTAATGTTATTTAATACTTTTTTAAAAATATTGTTGAAGAACTTTTTTTTTCATTCAATGTCCCGTAGAAGATTCACAGGTGTGAAAACCGCCCTGTGCTGCTGGATGGTTGACTGAGCTGTGGCAGGAACATCTGGTGCTTGTATAAATCTAAGGTAATCTCTTTCTGTAATACTTTCAACAAAATGTCAGAATAGAATATTTCTTCTGACTAATTGGACCTATTCTTTGCAATAAGTGAAAATCACTTTGTTTCCCAGAAGCTTACATTGCATGTACCTACTGCAACCAGAGTAGACAAAACTCCTGAGACCATGTCTGTGTGTCAGCTGTCTTTATGTCTCATGTCTCTGTCTCAGTCCGTTTCTGCCTTCCTGTCTATTATTTCTTTACTTTTTCTACTCTCTCCACTACTTGCCTGTCTTTTGCTTCTCTGTCTTTCTTTTCTCTTTTTCTTTGCTTTTACCTAACCCTACCCCTATCTCTTTCAGTACCCCTTCCTCGCTACATCAAGCCCTTTGACCTTCAGCCCTAACAAGCCAGGTGTAATGCAACCTGGTGGGATGGCAGAGGGCAGTGTGGGTACAGTCCCCCAGGTGTTTGTGGTGGACAGCCAGGCAAACTACGTCTCCATACCCAGTGGGAAGAAAGTGACGTGGGTGAGAGTGGGCCAGAAGTTTCTTCTCCTGCTGTTGGGACTCACCATGTTGGGACTTGTTGTCGAGGGATGTTTCATCTACAATCTATATAAAAAAACAGAGGTGAGGCTTGTGTGTGTGTGTGTGTGTGTGTGTGTGTGTAGGGTAAAGCCTTGAAACACTGGGAAATTCTTTTTCTCTAGAATTTCCCTCCTTTGCGCTACGTCATGAGCAGCAAGACACATTTGCTCTTTAAATTGCAGTTCCATGATGACAAACATGTCAAATGGACTCTTTCTCTAGTTCTACTTCCCTTTCTTTTCTCTCTTGCAAACCCACAATATAACTTCACTTTTCTGAGACGGTTTCACAATGCTGTTTATTACACACCTGCCTCATGTGTTATACACGTACGTATGTTACGTAATAGACGTAACGTACAATGCCATGTTTTGATTAGAATAACAAAAGCTAGTAAAAAGAGTAATAGACCAAAGAAAAGCTGGCATGTAACATTTTGTTACATTTTTTTGTTTTTTATGTTTATAGCAATTTAAATATCAATTTTAAACCTTTATTACAGCAAATTTAATAACGGAAAAACACATTTTAACTTTTTAAAATTTCTCAGAGTTTGTGTTGTTATCAAATGCCTTTCTTTGTGTGTATGAGTTTGTTGTGTGGAAGTTATAACTTGTTTGTATCTATTGTGGATAAGTGGACATTTTCACATTTCCACTCTTCTACATGTCTCTTGAACTTTTGACATCGTGCTTGCAAAAAGACACAGATTTCACCCGTGTTGTTCAATCTTCATTTGTCGTTCTATATTTTCTCTTCCTCTCCCTGCAGGCTTTTTCCCTCTATATGTCTCATCCTTTCTTCCAGAACCTGTCCAATCCCAAAGCATCTGGCCTGCAGGTAAGCATGGGTGTACAGTATGCATGTTTTTTGGGTATCGAGTCACGGGTTACGTCTGAAGTATGTTGAGTTTTGGCTTTAACTCTTTTTTTCTGTTTCAGGGTGGCACCATAATGAGTCAAGTGGGAACCAAAGGTATTAAGTTATTCTCTGTTCTCATCATTTCTGGGAAGAAAATCCACAAATAACTCAAAACACACACAGTCACCGTGTGACTTAAAATGTGACGTTTTTATACTGACTGATTGGTTGGTTGGCTGATTGACTCACTGATCTGACACTGCTTTATTGAACAGAGTCCAATGAGATTCCCACAGTGCGACCACATCTGGAACAGGTCCAACAGAGGCCCTTTGCTCAACTGATAGGTTAGAGTCCTCTCAATTTCTCAAACCTAAATATTGTGTCTGACCTTAATGGTTCATTTGAAGTGATCTCCTTCATTTTCTTTTGTTCACAACAACTCTTTTTTTTCCTTCTTTCTAATCTTTATTCCAGGTTCCTGGCATCCTGCAGGGGAGGATACCAATGTGGTGCAGTGGGTAGATAAAGGTGGCGAAAGTATCACCTTCAACATGGGCTATAACAATGGTCGGTTGTTGGTTGAGAAGGACGGTAACTACTACCTCTACTCTAAAGTGACATTAAACGCTGCAGAGGAGTGTGTGCTTATGCAGCACAAAGTCATGAAAGTCACCAAGGCATATGATCAGCCTATAGAGCTTATGAAATCCAAAAGGTTAGTCACTGTGCCACTCCTTACTTCCTTCCTCTGTTGTTGCAAATGTGCTTACAGGTGCCTACTTGAGTACAACCAGTTTGTTTTGCACATTGCTTCTGTGTATTTAAAGGCGATTAGGTGCTGTCTTCATTATGTTGTGGCAAGTTTGCCTTATGTCATCTGTGGTATGTTTCCTCCAGTTTCCGCTGCCGGACCCCGAAACCTTCAACTGCAAAGTCGTCAGGCGGGGAGGATCTGTGGAACAGTTTCCTGGCTGGGATCTTCCATCTGCAGAAAGGAGACGAAATTTATATCACCTTGGACGATATACATAAGATGCGTCCAGGAAATACTGAGAACTTGATGGGGGCCTTTATGATATCTCCTTAGATGCATATAGAAATTCCTCTGTCCTACACTGTGATCAGATTCTATGTCTCTGAGTGTTAATTTACACCATATATTGTGGTGAAATGTATATATCTAAAATATGAAATATATATAATCTAAATTATGCTGTGCTTGATTAATGTATTTGAATCACTTATGAAAAAGCAACAAATAGTTGTGATATCAAAAGTATCTGATATTCAGAGTATGTAATCCTATTTTTTTGTTTGTTACAATTTGTTACATAATGTTGTTGTGTGAATAAAATACTGTTTCTTATCAAACAAAAATGCAAGGTGACATCAGTTCCTCATGATATCATATCTCGGATAGGTAATAAGATCAATGAAAAAATGTTTTAGTACATAGTCAGTGGTGGAACAGGAAATTCAAACAGATCTCTTCTCTGCTCATATATTTTAACCATGCAAACACACATCAAACTGAGGATACCTTAAGCACAGATATGAAACCCACATAACACAGTTGCAGATTTGCAAGACACACAAATGTCTGCAGGGTATGTGACAGTGTGTGTGTGTGTGTTGTGGTGTGTGTGTGTGTGTGTGTGTGTGTTGTGTGTGTGGTGTGGTGTGTATGTATGTGTGTGTGTGTGTGTGTTTGAAAAGCAGGATGTGGTTGAGTAAGGATGCACTGAGTAGAGGATGGAAGGGAAGAGAGGTGCTGAGGTTGGTGTGGCTGACTCAGCTCTTTTCAACACATACAGGGGAAAGTTCTGCAACTTGCAGCAGTGTCAAATGGAAAAAAAGCCGTATGAGAAATGTTAAGTAAAGGAGAGTTCAGCAACCAATTAGGGAATTCTGCCAAGGAATTATGGTGGCAAAAGACATTCAGCAAAGCCTAACAGGTGCATGGGAATGATGTAAAGGCACAGGAAACCATGTAGACAGGTAGACATACAGGTAACCAAATCACCACTGAAACACAGTAGGTGAATAGAAAGACTGACCTCAGACGCAGAGTTATTTGGGTCATTTCCTCTGACTGAGACATAGATAAACATCTGTGCTTGTGTGAAACAAACACATAACAAGATTATACTCTAGCAGCTTGAGCACGGTCGCTATGCAAATAAAAACACCTCATGATGTTAGGATAAGTGTAAGTATATGTGCTCAAGTGCTGAACTTTACTTGATTATTTCTATCTTGTCCCACTTTATACTTCTAGTCCACGATACATTTTAGAAGCAAACATTGTATTTTTATATGATTTGACAACTGTAGTTATTAGTTGCTTTGAAGATGAAGATTTTAAATATATTAAGTATTCAGTCTATGAAATATGATGCATTGTTCTAGATTAAACTACCCAACAGTGTTTAATGATAGTTAAAATTAGCTTCAACATGAGCAAGATGTATTATATAGTATTAAAAGGCTGCTTAAACAACATACCCCTCTGAAAAGGGGCATTCTGCATAATGAGTACTTTTGCTGGTGATACCTAAAAGTCCAATGGAGTTGTTTTTCGATGATTGGGTCCCTGTTTTGTTTGACTCGATCAAAAGAAGGCAACAACGCACACAGGAAGCAACAATGTGCCAAAAAAGGCACAAAAGAAGAAGACTGCAAGCAAACATGGATGTAAACAGGATTTTAAATACATAGCTTGCAAATGTTTTATGCACCTTTAAATTTGTAAATGCACCTTTACAGGGTGCATTGTGGAGGTTTCTTGTTAACAATTAAAAGATATGTTTACATTAAGTGTACTGTGTATGTCCTTGTGGTCAAATATATGGGTCGAGTGCAATTCCTTCCTCATAAAACATTTGCAAAGTATAAAGTATTTCAAATCGTACATTGTTTACATCCACGTTTACTAATTTGCACCTTTAAACCTGCAACAGCTGATTTTCTGACCACTTGGGGGCAGTGGAAACAAGCTGTGAAAACAATACTGTCTTATAATGTCACCTTTTGAGTTGTATGGCAATAGTGTTCACAAACAATTGGTTATTATTATTATTATTATTATTATTATTATTATTATTATTATTATTAAGATAGTGAGAGTAAATCAAAACAGTAAAGTTGCAAACTGAACAACTAAACAATGAGTTGAAACTCGCTATAGAGCTCCGTAAAGCCGAGGGGCTTGAGTTCTCTGTTGGTTATCAGTGAATCCTTTCACACTGCCATTTGAGACATTAAATATATAGATTATTGCTGCTTTAAGGCATCTAAATACATCTAAACAATAAATTGTACTGAGTCTATTTGGGGAATCAATAATTTGCCATAATTCATATTATAAAAGGAGGTAATATGTGTTTTCACTCAACATCTGCACCATAATACACAGGAGGTGCAAATGTGTTTGTTTGCTGGCCCACAGATTTCTTTTCTTCTTCTTCTTAACCACAGCGTATGGTAAATAAACAGGAAGTGATGTACAGTCAGTTCCCGGTATTTGCTGTGAAACAGCAGGGAACTTTCCTTTACATACAAGCTTTGTACATATTCCACTTGAAACTCTCACACTCATAATTTTCACACGAAAATCATCTTTGTGTTCACCATATCCATGTTTAATATGGATTACAATGAAATACATTCAACAAGTGTAGTTTGTCCACAGGACTTACATACTTTTAAAAATAAAACAATTTTTCAATTCACACATAGTCCACATACTACAGATATTTTAGTAATTCTGGTCATGTTTTGGTTACAGAATAATTTTTTATCAGACATTGTTTCTGTAAAAGTTATTTTAAGTGCATATTATTACTCATCACTATTACTCATCATTTGCCAGAAGAGATTCAAGGACTCCACTTGCAGGGCTCGTTGGAGTTTTGGAGCAGAATTATAATCACACTTTTTTGTAAGCCTCAACTTTTTATGCACCCAGCCATTTATAAAACAGAGCTATAGAGTCACCCAATACAGGCCGATTAACTTGCAGTGTATTGCACTTTAACACTAATGTAGTGATATCTACATTAAAAAAAAGGTCTCTAGAAAAAAAATAACAACACCATTATAAATATAGGTATATAAATAGTTCCATCACCAAATAAATATATCATATACAGAATAACATATATACATATTTATACAGAATGAGGTGAATGTGTAGTCTTTCTCCATATGCCGTTTGCATTGTCATAAATACAACTTCTCTTCAGATTCCAACTTAAATTCCTGTTGAGGTTCATCATCTTACACCTTTAGTTTGCAATAAACTACGTCATAGCTTCGAAAATGGCACCTGCGCCTGCCCATTTTCACCTAACAGGACCCTTAAGAAAACACAAACTGGTGTTGTTCTTTAGTGACGACCCACAGGTCACAGACAGATCTGCATCTTGATGACTGTAGTAGCACCACAGGGTCCACATTAGTCCACAAGGAACATCCCAAATGCTGAGCCACTCAGCTCCAGTTTCCAGTATTTCAGCCCATTGTTCGGTACGGTCATCTGAGTGACCAGTCTCTGGCTGTCGTTTATCTGGGTCACTGTCCAGCACTTCTTGGTCACAGGTATTGAATTTGCCACAGCCGGAAGCTGCACCTTGCAGGTGAGCTTATCGCCCACACTCACTGTGAGGAGGCCTGCGGGGCAGTCGTAGGTGCAGGTGAGGTTGAGATCAATGTATATGAAGTAGTATCCCAACTGTTTAGGCTGCAGAGAACTCTGTGCCTTGTCAAATATGAAGTTGCTTCCTACAGACGATCCTTGACCATATGTGACTGGATCCCATTGCATCGTGGAGGTCTGTAACCTGCCTGCAGGAGGAGACAAACACATGTCATTTAGATGATGTTTATACAGCACAACAAGCATATCAGTTACATTCCTGTCTGGTGTTGTCTTGCCTA
Organism: Morone saxatilis; assembly: GCF_004916995.1. Classification (NCBI taxonomy): domain Eukaryota; kingdom Metazoa; phylum Chordata; class Actinopteri; family Moronidae; genus Morone; species Morone saxatilis. Next base: position 9,105,574 of record NW_023339729.1, read on the forward strand.
AAATCTGAAGTGATTTGTTACACATAAAAACCATATGGTGTTTTTTACGTCATTTTAGTGATTTAAATGATTCAAATTTGAAGTTTGAAGTTTGGAAATAGAGAGGGAAAAGGACTAACGACTAAAGGAAGACGCTATTATCATCTGTTTTTGTGACTCTGTTCCTAAACATTTATGTTGTATAGCTGCATTTAGCAAATACAAGTAGACTTACTTGAGTTGGGTTCCAGATAGACAAAGTTCTGTATCTGTTGACAAAACAGAAAAGATGGAGTGAATTAAAGTGCAGAGGACGTGGCTCAAAGTTGGAAAGGAAAGAGAACATTGCTTATCATTCATACTTTAATAACAGGAGTAATGTTTGTTTACCTTGTATGATGGCTCAGTTGTGTCTCCTGTCTGCTTTAATGCCTCAACATTAATGTACGGACGCGCAGTCTCCAGTTTGGACCGCAGCTCCATCACAACCATCAGTCCGCCGACAGCCACAGCTGCCACCGCCACAAACAGAAAGATGATGGACAGGACGACAAAAACGTCCAGGCAGCCTCCACGCCGACGGCCGCTCTTCTGAAGAGACTCAATGTCAATTTCTGTATTTTGTTGTCCCATCATGCGATAGTAGGGTGCCTGAGCTTCGGAAAGAGTGTCCACTGTTTAGGTTCCGCAGACTGAAGGCTTTGGGGGTGCCAATGCAAGTTTTGGAAGTTGTACAGCTCCAGGTGTTTTAGCTCCACAAGATAGTCCAGCTGTTGTTGTCGCACAGCCCAGTCCGCGCCTCTAGTTGAATGTCGAGACTATAAATGCTTTTATAGCTATACACTGAGTTTCACACAGGGAGGAAAAACGCGGAAGTCATGGATTTCCCTCTCGCCTCCTCACACACACCCCCCTCCTTCGCTGCATGTACAAGAGGTGAGAAACGAGACGCACAGACTTTCCGCCGCTCTCCCTGCTGTTGCGCAAGTGCGCCCTGAAAGACAGCGTGTGCGGTGGAAAACGAAAGGGTTCCTCCATCCTCACTACATTCCGACACATTGTCAAACCAACGTTCACCTTTCCCTCTCCACGTTGAGCCCCAACGAGGCTGGCAAAAGTGGCACAATGGAGATTATAAATTAAAACATATTAGATACTTGATTGACTCATTTGACTTTATTATAGGAAGTTTATAAGAGAGACAGATGTGCGTGCGTGTGTGTGTGCGCGCACTCCAGTGGTTGAGACATGATGGGACGAGAAGGAGCCTTTGTCAGCAGTTGTGTGTTTCATCATCAATCTAAAAAAAGCTCCCATCGTCAGTGCTTTAGGGTTATATACCTGGCGCAATTCTGGCACAACCACGTGGTATCTACCTGTCAAATAAGAACGGCTCTTCTGTCTGGGAATTCCCCCATGTGTGAAGGGAAAGTCATTCTTGATGCCACAACACACATTGATACTCTAGGCCATTGTTTTCTCTAACGTTTTACACCATGTACCAACCCAACAGTAGAATGCTCTCCAAGTACAACCCGTTTACGCAGGAGGCCGGTTTATTCCTAATAAGGACATTATTTATTGTTGACTGTTGTTGACCTGGTTCACAGCAGGGTAAACACAGGTGTTACAGATGATACTAATTAAGGTTCAGTTCCATTTAGTATAGCAGGGTCTTTCCAGTGAGCCAACATGTGCAACCGCATTGTCTATTGTCCCTGTTTGGAGCCATGATTGCAGTGTTTTTGAACCATTCATTTTACCTCCGCTTACTATCTCGCCATCACTTATGGCTCATGGATCCATGCATGTACCATCAACGTGACTTTGTAGCAGGCAGATATTGAAACCAAATATTACAGGAAACGTATTTTAAATTACATTTCAGCGAACACATAGTTTATGTATTTTTATTCGAAATTTTGTAGTATTTTGACAGTATTATATGTTCTTAATTAGTTTATTTCTTTAAATATTTAAGAGGTTTCCGTGTGTACCACTAGCGGCAGCTTGCGTACTACCAGTGGTACTCATACCATAGTTTGAGAACCAGAGTTCTAGGCAATAGTTTGCCTGGCAACAGTTTAGGTAAGACCTTTTGAACTTGAGAGGTCCATAAAGAAAGGGTTTTCTCAGTTTGGTGTGGACAAATTTGACTGGTGAAGGCAGACTTTGAGACCTCACTAAGCCTGGAGATATACTTGCTTTTTCTTAAAAAAATTAACATGAAGTGAATGCACTGCTAAAAAGCATCTTTAACTTTAAAGGCTGTTGTGGGAACACGTACCTGCAGCCAGGTTCTGAAATCCTGTGGAAAGCTTTCACAGAAGTAGACGCTGTTTTGTCACACCTTAACCTAGGTCATGTTGATCAAGAAAACGGTGCACTTCAATTGACCTCAGTGAGAATGAGTTTATCGTCTATAAAGATTAATTTAACACAGATCTGAAAAAAACAATCTGGTGTAATCTAATACCTTTTAGCCACACTAGCAGCATGGCTCTAGAGAGGACAAAGTTGGCCAGGTCAAAGTTTTCACTTATCCACTTAAAGAAACTTTTAGACTAAAAAGTAGATTTTGTGTTGATAATCAGTGTTTGGATTAATGCAGACGGCATGCAGTGAGTGAGGTTGCTGATAAGAGTTAGGCTGTAAATGCAAAGATAAATAAATGCATCTTAAGTTTACAAGTTTGTTCCTGGTGATGCACCAGCTGTACCTTTGGGCTTTACTGTGAGATACAGAGTCATAAATGTATCACCAGTGTTACGGTACAATTGATGTTATTACTGAGGACTTTCCCCCCTGCATCAGGTGGCGATCCATACGCTCTTGACCTCCTACAGGACAGTTTACACTGGGATTTATGGTAATCACTCAAATGCTCCATGCTGATCAAAACAATCAGCTGGTCAGATGCACACAGTTCACAAACAGAGAAATGTCAAGGGAATGTTTGTGGCTGTTACTGAAAGGGAAGTGCAAAGTTATATAAAGACAGACATAGGCCGGGAAATGACAGTCATCACAAACGTTCGACTAGCAGTTAATTGTGCTGCTGAGTAAGCTAAACGTGTCTTAAAACAGTTGTCAAGTGAACATCTACAGCTTTTCTAGTTCTTGATCAGAATGTCCATATAGCTTCTTTTTTCCCCCCAATATTTTGGGGGGATTTTATTTCCTTTAACTGATACTGACTGCTGACAAATGACAGTAAGGGGGATAGAGGGCATGACAGGCAGCAAAGGGCCACAGGTCAGAGTCAAGCCCATAGCCTCTGCAGCAAGGACTGTCCGCTTCACCCGGTGAGCTATCAGGGCACCATATAGCTTCATCATCATTTATCACATGTACATGCATAGTACCTGTAGGCCTACATTCCAGTGCAATCTGTATATGTGGACTAAATTCATGTGTGGAGAAAGGTAAAGGATTATCACTCTGCAGCTGATTGTCTCAGTTCTGTGTACATAAATCTCTTGATGTGAATACTGTAAGTGGATTGTTCATGTTTACTGCCCCTTACTGCCTGTGGTTGTGTATTTCTTAAAATATATTTTTGTTGAACGTAATAACGTTCTTGCACGTCCATACATCCTTGATTAGTTATGAACTAGACTGTGATGGCAATATAGTAATCAGAGGTAAAATGAATGGTCCAAAAACACTGCAAAGTGGCTCTAAGCAGGAACTCTATCTCTCTATCTCTATGAAGAGAAGTGTTGACTGGAAGTTCCTCTTTTTCACAAAATTAACTCTGGTTAAGGAGCAATAAATAAACATCTTCTTAGGAATAAACCGGCATCCTGCCTGCCCGGTTGTTGCTGAATAGTGTCACAGTGTTTTAAGTTTGAGACCATGCTCCAAATGATTCAATACGTTATATATTATATATATGTTTGTCAGTAAATAAATTAAGTAAAAAATATGTTATTTTTTATGAGAACCGGACAAATAATACTTTCAAACACTGAGTTTAAACACTCATTCTCAGGCTACATGGTTAACCTCATTTGTCACGTGTTTAAACGGAAAAAAAACACATGCAGTTAAAATTTGGAGCAAAATGGCAATAACTATATCCTTCCCCATCCTTTCACTCCTGATTAAATGTTATTTTCATTTTGGTTTATGTAATTTTTTATAAATTGTAAATAGATAATTTTTAAAAAGCATATTGTTACTCAAAAGGTAAAAGGAGAGGGTGCATTATTCACTCCTGAAAATAAAACCTCATGTAACAATAACATCGAGAATAAAGGATCAATCCTGAAAATAAAAATTTGCCTGTAATTGATCCAATAGAGCAGGATATGAGCGAGTCAGTTTTGTCCCATGCAGAATAATACTAGCTAGAGGTGGGAGCAAGTCATTGTTTTGCAAGTCACAAGTAAGCCTCTAGGCTTTGCATTTAAGTCCTGACTCAAGTCCCAATTTCTAAACTTAGAGTTTCGAGTCCAAAACAAGTAATAATGCACTCTTCACCAAATGTAACAAGAGTAATAAAATATTACATGCTTTTTATAATTTGGACTTAATTGTTAAAACAAGGCTGACTGAAATGAATCATGAACAAGTAGTGCATACATTGCACTTTCATAGCATACAGCACTATTTTTATTTTGACATGCAACAAAGGTCATCACTCCCAGTCCACACCTCTGTTAATAACCTACCACAATAATAATAATATGTCAATACTGTTAATGCATGACTATGGTAGTTCATATACAATTTGGTTCTTGTATAATATATTTAATGCATATTTGATTTGCGTTCTTACTATATTTTAATGCTTGATAGGCTACAAGTAAAATACAATGAGAAAAGTAATTATTACCATTTATACTTATTGTGTACTTACTTACTTACTTTCTTATACTGGAATTAATTAATTAATAAACTCAAATCCCCAGCCGACTCCACCGGGCACCCTGCCTGACACTGTCCATAAAATGATATTTGCTAGCAAGCTATTAGGTATCACATATTCATTCTTTGTTACAACTTTGTCTCATTTCCACTTTTCCACCTACAGGGGGATCTCTCTTTAAATATCATCTTCTGAGGTTTCTTTCATGTTTTCCCTCCTGTGCTGAAGTTTTTTGGGGGAGTTTTTTTCATTTTTATCTCCTTAAAGAGCTTTGCCCTGGTCAGGAATCTTAACTCCTGTGAGTCTGTACATCCCACTGAGACATTGTTTGTGATATTACAACAAACTGCTAAATTTGTCTTCTTCCACATTTAGTGCTCCCATACAACATAATCTAACACTGTGTCACGCAAATGTCAAAAAGAGAGGGAAATTAAGTGCTTCAGTAATTTAAATATCATGAGGAATGACAACTGAGAAAAGGCAGTATGGTGGGAAAAATGTGGGGACTGTTTCTGTGGGGGAGTGATAGACACAGATGGGGAAGTCACTACGAAACAGAGAAAATGAGAAATGTAGTATTACGAGTAGGCTATGACATACCGTTTGTAGAAGGTCATATGCTCCTACAGGCCAAAAACCCATGTCTTCTGTTCCCTAATGAAACTAACCACATTATGCAAATATAAGCACACCATTAAGCAAAACCACATGAATTCCTCAAAAGTTCCCATTTGTTTAAGAAAGCTTAATCATGCCCAAAACCCAGCACCACACCTGACATGATTTTACTTTATATTGCTAAATCCTGGAAAGTGCTTGGGTTTTTAGAGCGTGTGTGTGTGTGTGTGATGGAATAATTGTGTTTTAGTTTGTCTCTATAAATAACTCATATAAATGTTTGTATTGGACCACTGATGTAGTTAATCAACCTGTCGGTAAAAGAAATCGAGAGTTCTCCCAGGCCTCTGCTTTCCACTTTTCATCACAGGAAGTGACATACAGCATTACTCAGTGAGGTACTAGACTTTCCTTCCTGACAATGATGAAGTACCGGAGAGAAGTTGTGACGTGACAACATACAGTCATAGGCCTATGCAATACAGCAGTAAAGCTATTTGCTTACACATTTCTCTCTCTCTCTCTCT
>NW_023339729.1:9111598-9111775 GCF_004916995.1 Morone saxatilis
ACACACACACACACACTTTTCATATCCATTTTTGGGTTTTCTGCGGTCAGGATTTCGTATGGGTCTTTTTGACACAATAAAAATAACAAACAAAAAAACCACCTCCATCGTGATGTGCTGGGCTTTCTCACAAGGAAGTCACACACCCTTTTTCACTTCACATTTGGCAATGTTCTC
>NW_023339729.1:9111800-9112245 GCF_004916995.1 Morone saxatilis
CTCTCTCTCTCTCTTTCTGTTTTCTTACAGAAATGAAACAAAAATTGCTGATCATCAGAAGTGGAGACACATGAAACCTCCCCTGACAGTGCTTTTGCTGCCCTCTACAGCAGATAACCCATTAGTCCTAAATGCCCCGCTGGAACTGCAGTTTCACTGTCAAAACAAGTTCAAACACAGACTTTCCGACGCTTATTATAGAGTTCAATTACACAAACACTTTCTACTACACTACTCTACTCCTACTACTAATAAAGAAAGACAAGACACAACCTGAGGAAACTATTGTGTATGATTTCCAACTTTGTTAACTAATAAAAATATCACTCCCAACTGAAAGAAAAGATAGGAAAGGAAAGAAAGAAAAGGATTATCTGAGAGGGTCAAATTTCAAAGTCAGCTATACAGATACTAGTTATCAGATTCATAACAGAATAAATCTCTG
>NW_023339729.1:9112270-9113447 GCF_004916995.1 Morone saxatilis
ATATAACACACACACATATATATATATCTAGCTCTTAGCTACCTCTGGCTGAGCAGGTGACTATACAATAATACAACAGAACAGGACTGCTCTGTTTTCTTCCGGTTCTTGTTTGTTGGATAATGCCACCGCTGGCACGTATACCATTTATTTGACCTAACCTTCTGGGAAATGTCTGTAGAGTATCTGAACTTATTAAGCATTTATTAATGGATTACCAAAATTTATACCTTCATTTTCACATAATAGTTTACTTATAATTGATCTATAAAGCGTGTGTATTAGGTATATGTATTATTAAACATGATTATTAAACATGACGTGACGGCCCCTGACTAAGTGACATATTTCATGGATATTTCATATTATACTTAAAACAGTACAATGAACCCAAATGGTGAACTCAGTAACTGCAGGTTTGTGTAAAAATAACCATTTGGATGTCTGTATTTTATTCATTTATTCATTAATTTCTTTGACAGATTCTGTGTTGTCCTTGTATATTTTTTAAGTTTTCTAGGACGCCTTAAAATCAAGGAACCAGGTTGGGAACCACTGCAATAGATGCACAATCAGAACTGATATGGCGGCATGGAGACTTTAAGGGATGGAGGGAATGAAGATATATGCTGATTTAATTACAAAGAATCACATATATCAACATTTGCTTAGAAAAGCCACCAAGTGAAGATATTTGAACTCAACCTATTTGTGCCATATTTCTATTTTTAAAATCAATCTAAATCATTGAGTTAATCATTACACTCATGTAATCATTACACTCTTATATATACTGTGAATGATTTTGATTTTCTTACCCTCATTTGTGCATAAACTATAGGTTATGAACTGTACAAAATGAGAAATTATACAGTCTAATCCATGAGTTTCTGAACGATTATAAAACGTTTTGTTTAGTCTATAGATGTTCCTTGGTAAAGTCGAGATTTTGTAATAGGCACTATGTCTACCAAAAAAACAAAAAACAAAAATTAAGGTGAAAGGTGAATCGTGGTGATTGAGAAATATATCTCAGATTGCACCTATGATCGAACGTCATCGTGACACAGATCTGATGCTCTTTCTCACAGCTCAGTATCTGGAAGTGACAGTAATACCATTTGACCAATTCACACACACAGACACACAGAAAGACAGACAGAGAGAGAAAGAGAGA
>NW_023339729.1:9113670-9118997 GCF_004916995.1 Morone saxatilis
AAAAATGCTTTAAAAATGAGAGTTTTCTTTGACAGCGAAGCAACACGTGGCTTTGGGGGCACATTAAATACTGTGGCAACTTGTGGATTCACTTACAGCCTTCCGGCAGCTCTGCACGGGAGCGGTAATAGGGCGCTCCCAAGTTTCTGATGCCAACAAGTTGTTTAGTCGGAGCCTCCACTCGCAGCACATCGTCATGTTGGATAAATTTGGGCCGCAGAGCGCCGGTGTACCCGTCTCCAGCGCGGACCTCCAGCTCAAACTGACGGACAACAAGAGCAGCCTGGCCGCAACAGGGATGGGGATGGAGAACGGAACTGGGAAGAAACTCCTAGAGATAACTGGACCGGCTTTATCTAAGAGAAAACTTCTGGTCGGCTTAGACCTGCTCTGCCTCTTCCTAGGTAAATATTAAAATACATGCTACAGGAAAAATGTTTAAGATTTGTTTTTTTTTTACTTGTTGAATGAATGTGTGGTTTTGTTGGTGTACCAAGTGGACCACAAAATCATCTGTGTAATACCACCCAATCCAAACTGTGCCATTACAGCATCATGTATAAGTTTATCACGGCTCGGTGTGATACAGCTCTGTGGTCATTTTGTTATTGTGTTAAATCAGTAAATCAATACTGTGCACTGATTTGCTGAAGGGCTATTTGTACTATGTGCTAGATGTTGCCTGTTGCATTTCTAGAGCTGAAACGGATGCCTGATTCCAAACTTTATTTCCTGATGTGACAATAAATGTATGTATCTTTAATCTTGAAGTGTTGGTTGGAAAAAACAAGCAAATTTGATGCCATTATCATGGATGTAATGAAAGTGTGATTTTTCACTATTCACACAGTTTATGGACCAAATAATTGAGAAAATTAATTAATTGACAGTGAAAGTAATCACGTTTTTTTCATACAATATCCATTTATTTTTAGTTTTGAAGGCTTTAGGTGAATTTCTGTATAAATTATTATTCTTTCTATAGGGTATATCAGGTGAGGGTTAACTTCAACCTTGTTGAGCTCTGTTCCACTTTGTTTTCAGGCTTTTTTATTTGGTCAACACATACAGTCAATGGCTACATTCATGCATGTGGGCCTGCAGAATATGAGCAGCAAATTAACACCAGGTTTATAAATTAAAAGAAGAAAGAACAAAAGACAAAAACGAGGGGAAAGTTTTTCAAGTTCTCTCTCCATCTACATGTATCCTTGGCTCTTTTTTTTCCCACTCCTGCGCACTCTCGAGCTCTCCGTGCCAGCTGGTTTGTGCATTGCCCAGGGAATTCTACAGTTTCCATGACAACCTCCAGTTCTCAGGGTAGAGCCGGGCCAGGGGGAATTGTATTTGGTATAAATAAATACATGCACACTGCCTGTGTGTATGTGTGTGCACACATGACCGTAATTGTTGACCCTCCCTCCCATGGTCCTTATATGTGACAGGAGGGTGCTTATGTAATGTTGGCTAATTGGAAAAAGCTGGACGGAGAGGTAGTCTGTATTAACAGCAGATTGGACATGTGCATAAGGGAGGGAACCATGGTAGAAGTCGCTCCCTCTGTCTTTCTCCGTCTGTCTCTTTCTCATTCTCTACTGTGTGTGTGCAGGCATGCAAGACAGAGAGAAAGAGAGAGAGAGGGAAGGACACCCAGAGACAAACAGAGACAGTGTGAGGCTGGTTCTGGCTCTGGTTTGCTGCGGCATTTGCTCTTTGTTTTGTAGGGGAGAGTTGAACTGAAGTCACAAACAACCCCCCTTTCTCTCCTCATCAACAGAAATGCACACACATAGACACACACACACTCACACACACGCACAGTTTAAACTGGGTCTGTGCTGAGCTCTGCCTGCTTTACTCTTCTATTTCCAGACTTTCACATTCCTAATGATTGTCTAACTAGTTGGGTTCTCCAGAGAAAAACTCAGGGTTCCCATCCTTGTTTTCCTACTTTGACCATCTGTCATTCCCTGTCAGTTCTATTAAAGCCTTGAATTTCTGTTACCTCTGTCTTTCTTTCTTAATTTTAGACCTTATTGCTTTCATCTGTGATTAATGGTATGCTTAATGTGTATCTCTTGATGTGTGACAGGGATGAAGAGTCAAAGACATCATATATCTGCACTGGTGCTGGGTTTCAACATCAATGCTTTTTGGGTAGCGACAAAAATGTGTAGTATTAAAATCATACTTTTGCTGATGTTAAGCAGGTAAAGGCCATCCATCTCAGTTTAGCATGTTAGCATGCCGGGTTGGGGATGACGTGAAAGTCTGCACTAAATTCCTTGGCAATACATCCAATAGTTGTTAAAACATTTCACTAAAAAACACAAAGTTTCATGGTAGTGCTAGAGGAAACCTCAGAGCATAACCAAAGTCAGTAGGATTCATCCCCTGGGAACCATGAATGTCTCTACAAAATTTTGTGGCAACGCATGTGATAGTTGTTGGGATATTTCAGTCTGGAACAAAGTAAAGCCACTCCTCTAGCATGACTGCAAAACATATTGTAGAAAAACATCTTTAGTTTCTTCAAAGTAAAAACTGTTGGAAAATTAACATTTTATTTTACATTTATTTAGGCACTTGTATTGAAAATGTCCCAGCACTTGTCTGCATGTAAGTATGGATGACACTGAATGCCACATGACTGACAGTTGGAGTGGTTGCAGATTTCTCCTCATTGCCCCTTCTCATCCACTGGTTTCGCTCCTCTTTTCTCCTCCTCAGCATCTCGAATCTCTCATTACAAAGACAAATATCTATACTCCCACTGGGGATTGTTGTGATACAAAAACATCTCCTTTCTCTTCCTCCTCCTCCTCCTGTGCAGCTTCAATCCCTTTCTTTGCGTGTGAGCTGAAGGCAGTGAGTCCGTACAAAAGGGGCTTCATGTGCGGGGACCCCAGCATAACCTATCCTTATCTGCACCAAGAGGCCATATCAGATGAATTACTCATCGCAGGTGGCATCATCATCACCGGCCTCACTGTGAGTACTCATCACTGTGATCATCCCAGACATAGTAGTCAGTCCATTATTCATTATACATCATGTCCCAGCTTGTGAGGAGGATGATAGGATTCTAATATTCTGAATGTGTGTCCACCTCCAGATCGCCCTTGGGGAGTGTTACCGGGTTCGTTTCAGAGGCGTCAGCTCCAAGGCCTTTGTCAGGAACCTGTATGTGTCCTCTTTGTACAAGGAACTGGGCTGCTTCCTGTTCGGCTGCTGTGTTGGCCAGTCACTGACCAACATGGCCAAGTTGAGTGTTGGGCGACTGCGACCGCACTTCCTGTCTGTGTGCGGTGTCACTTATGCGTCGCTTAACTGCACACCTGGAACCTATGTTGCAACAGTGAACTGCCGCCAGCCTGACCACCGGTTGGAGGAAGAGGCCAGGTGTGTGTGTGTGTTTATGCATTAAGTGTTATGTATTGTGCATTTTGTTTTGCGCTATTCTAAATACTTCTCCAATTTTTTAGGAAGTCCTTCTTCTCTGGCCACGCTTCCTTTGCGATGTACACAATGCTCTATTTAGCAGTGAGTATTCTTTCTATCTATCTATTGCTCTCTCTTTCACACACATTCACTGGCAAACACAGTTTACTGTCTCTCCATTTTCCAATTACCGTACCTCTACAAAATGCAGAGAGCGAATGAATGAAACAGGGGCCCATCATCAGTCTAGTTAGCAGCAGAAAGCGAGAGAATGAAAGAGGAGAGGGAGAAAGAACAGGACTGAAAGGAGAAATGGGATAAACAGAGACAGCTTTGTTCTGCTGTGGGAGGAGTGTGACCTCGCCTCACTGCCTCACTGCTCTCCTCTATTGTGTGTGAGCGTGTGTGTGTGCAAGCTCCTGCATTTATACGTGTAGCCAGTGCCTGCATATGTACTTGCAGCATATTGATGTGTGTGCCATTTTGCATGCAGTCTTGGCTTGCTTGTTCACAATTACTACCTCCAGCTGCTCTTTATGTTACGATAGTGCTGCATTACATTTAGTGTGAGTAAAAAGGGATAATGAAAAACAAGATTGTTTACCTTTGTTTTTACTATAGCTTGAGAACTTGGAAGCTCCGTCGAGTGTAACTGATGTGCTGCATCCGAATCTGGAGGGGAAATTATGTCTATTCACATTTAAATTCACAGATAAAAGCCTGTATAAACCAACTACAGTGAATTAGTGTTTTAGGTTTAGTTAAAAAAAAGACTCTTAAAGCTAATGTTGGAAGAAAACAGGCAAAATGGGCAACTGCCACAGGGTCCTAGAGGGGGTCCAAAGGCCCCAGATTTACCATGTTTAACTTGTTTGGTAATGTTGTATGCTTTACTAAAACATAAAATAAACTGCAGCCTTAAGGCATCACCAGCAATATTACCCAATCATGGAGTTCCATCTTGGACCTAACTTAAAATCCATTATTATCTAACTTTAAATTAACTAGACTTTTTGTTTTACTAGGTGTAATTTACTGAATAACAGTATATTATATCACGTTATTACAAACTAACTACTACAGTACTTACTAAATAACATATAGACAGAGAGTGGTGAGTATGACATCATTACTGTACTGATGAACGTATAGTTAACTTATGTAACTTTTAGTAATATAGTACGGTGAAATCTAATTTTATATTTCAGCTATTCTTTGAGGTCAGTGTTACATTGCATCAGTCGGCAGGATAGTTTCCCTAAAAGTTTTAAATGACCCATTATGAAAAAAGTGAATTGCAAACAGTAACAGATGATGACCATATTGTTAAACTAAATGACATCATGTTTGTTTTTGTCACATAGTTTTACCTGCAGGCACGGTTGACATGGCGTGGGGCTCGGCTGCTGAGGCCAGCACTACAGTTCTTCCTGGTCCTGCTGGCAGTCTACACAGGTCTGACCCGCATCTCAGATTATAGGCACCACCCGTCCGACGTGCTAACAGGCTACATACAGGGAGCCCTCACTGCTTACTGGGTGGTCAGTATACCTTGCCTACTTGTTTTTGTGCATCAGTGTGTGTCCACATGTCAGCGTCTGTCAAAAATCTAATGGTTGGGAATGTGCTTGTGTGTTTACCAGGCCCTCCACATCTCGTCCATGTTTAAAAGCTCAAGTTCAGATCTGTCTCCAACCGAGACCCTGGATAGCCCCTTGTCCCCCTTGTCACCCCACCATACTGTCTGCTGAAGTTCACCTCCACCAACCACTGCCTGTAGTCTGGTTTGAATAGACAAGAGATTTGAAGAATGTGAGACCATTTCCTGTGAAGTCAAACCACATACCTCAGTATTCGGACCAAGTGTGAGAAAGAGAGAGAGAGAG
>NW_023339729.1:9119097-9124468 GCF_004916995.1 Morone saxatilis
ATTCACTTTCTTTTAGCTCTGTTTTTGGTCTCTACCCACCACATGAGAAAAAATATTTGACTCTAGCTGCAAAAGGCACACACAACACAACTAACTTTAAATACCTGCCTTTGGTGCTGAGCAGGTGTATGTATTTTTACTGAAAACAGCTGCCTGCAAAACCAACACAATTAGCTGAAAGATGCTAAAACGCTGAAGCAAAAGTCCACACAACCGCAGTTTAACTAATTATTTATTAGCCCTAATAATGAAATAAACACGTGGACCATACTTTTCTGTCTGAATGAATTTTGTCTTTTTCTACATTGCCTACAATATGATTATGTCAGTTGAAGTTGTTAAAGCTCTTTATAGCTTCAGTTCATCAAAGTATTAGTATTGTTTTCCTGTGTCACCAGTGGTGGAACAAGCACCCAGATCCTTTACTTAAGTAAAAGTAGTGATTCAACAATGTAAAAAGACATAAACTAGTCTTACAGTCAAAATTGTGTTTGAGTGATAGTAAGAGTGATTATCAGAAAAATATAATTACATATTAACAGTAAAAGTACTTATTACACCGCCAAATGTCCCCTGTCAGAGTTACATAACTATATATAATATTATTGGAGTATTAGTACTGATGCATAAATGTGTAATAAGCAGTGTGTGTGTAGCTGGTTGAGGTGGATTTAATTATAACTACCATATATAGTGTTGGGTTGTTAAATCTGTAGAAACTCTTATTTTATAAAATCATATGTTCAGTATATACAATCTTAATCTCCTAATTGTAGCTGTCAGAGTTAAAAGAACAATATTTACCGAGTGTATATAAGTATAGTGGATTAGAAGTATAATGTACTTACACCTCGAGTACAGTACTAGAGTACTAATGTGTCTTTTTTAAATCCCTTTAATTGTCGACTTCTTTACATCTTTCTACAACTGCATCTTTGTCCTCTGAAACCCTCCCTCTCTCTGTACATCCACACAAAGAGAAGACAGGAACATTAATTTCACATGTTTACTTGAACTTCAATAGCAATACAAGACAATCAGAACACTTGAGGTCGATATGTACAAGGATCTCAGGGGGTTGCAGAAAAGTTCTGAGGTTTTATATGATCTCTGGCTCTGGAGTTAAGAGTTCTGTTGCTATGACAAACTCCATGGCAACGAGTTCCATCACCAACAGTTAGTGGCAGGTGGGAGGTGGAGGCAGAAAGGGAGGGGGGGGCGGAGGTTTTGGTCTTGATGTGAAAATGGGATTGGTCAAGAGTTCAAAATCAGTCAGATGGGATGTGTGTAAGAGGCCCCCCAGTTGATATTGATAAAATGCTTCACTGTGATACATTAATTATACAAGAATGATGTATATACAGGCACGCACTCACACACACACACACACACGTCCATACACACACGCATGCTCATCAAGCTACACACACACCCGCATGTTCGCTCACACACACGCACACACACTTCAGCACTTTCCTCCTACAGTATGTAGCCTTGTAAAGCCACTATAAAGTCATGCACATGTTCTTTGAAAGGATTTTTTGGCAACACACAAGTGCTTCTTTGACACACTGTTTGCTTGCTACAGGGAGGGAAAACACCCAGCCGATGAACCAATAGAAAGTTGAGACGATGGGCAAATAAGGTTAAGCACCGATGAGATGGGAAGACACAGCAGGGTTTTAGGAAAGAGAGAAGAGGAAGAGGAAGAGAAGGAGGAAAAGTTATAAATGGATCACAGTCATAGAAAAGTAACAAAACATGAAAAGGGGGAAGTCTCGTGGTGATCGGGAGATAGAAGCAGGGAGGAGCCATCACTGTCATCATCATTACCTTCATCATCCATCATCACTATTGTCAACAGTGTCATCATAATCATCATCGTCATCATTTCCATCAGTTTGATCATTCCTATTTGTTGTTTTGACCATCTTCATCCTCCTGCCTGGTTTCTATGCCCCGATCACCACCGCCCTAGTCACAGGCTCGTCACCCGCTGCATCTGTCCGTCGTCTCCCTCAGAGGCGGGCTCTGCTGTGTATGCTGCCTCTCCATTGGTTGCCAGCGGCGGCGGCTGGTAGAAGGTCTGCAGGTGATTGGGTCGAGGGCCCAGTGGGGGTCGCCCCAGGCTGTAGGGAAGCTCCAGGGCGGGCCGCTGGGGCTGGCCAGTGGGGCTGACCTCTTCTGGACCTTCAGGGCTGCTGTCGGGATACGAGAGGGTTGGTGGGGAAGTGCGGGTGTAGAAGCGAGGAGGGGAGCTGCTTCGGCTGTACACCTGGGGAGAGTGGCGGGAGTAGAGATTGTTTGGAGGCGAGTTGGTGTCTCGAGGAGCGAAGATATTGGTCGGGGGAGAGCTTCGGGGGAAGATGCTGAGTGGCGGCGAGCGTCGGTCTCCGGGGTAGAGTGGGGAGGGGTTTGAATCTCGGGCGTAGATAGGTGAGGAGTCAGGGTCAAGGTCGAGGTCAGGGGTCAAAGGCAGAGCAAAGCTGTCAGAATCCTCTCGTTCGCCGTGGTAACGAAGAGATCCTCTTTTCCTTGCGTCAAGACCTCCATCTTTGCTCTCAAACAGGAAGGGTTCCTCCCTGTCAATATCCATCCCTCCCCTCCACACATCCAGAGCTCTATCCTTCTGTTTCTCATTCTCTCGTTCAATCCCCGCTCTCCATCCTTCTCTGTCCTTTAAAAACAAAGATTCATCCTTCTCTCTCTCCATCCCACTTCTCCATCCGTCAATCCCAAAATCTTTCTTCTGAGTTATAAAAGTCTCTTCCTGCTCTGTCTCTGCTCCTCCCCGCCACACCTCCATCCTTCCACCTCTCTTCTCCAGCAGATGAGATTCCTCCCTCCCTCTCTCCATTCCACCTCTCCATTCGTCCATCTCTCCATCTCTCTTCTGAGAGGTAAAAGACTCGTCCCTCCCTCTCTCGGTTCCTCCTCTCCATTCGTCCATCATTCCGTCTCTTTTTAAGAGAAATGTCTCATCCTTCTCTCTGTCCTGGCCGCCTCTCCACGCCTCTGCGCCTGCCTCCCTCTGCTTCATCAGCAACGGCTCTTCCAGAGCCTTGTATAAGGGCTCAGACTCCTGTGGGGGAGGAGGAGGAGGAGGCGGGAGGGGCCTGTCCCGGTAACGATCCCGGTCTCTCTCCCTGTCTCTCTCTCTGTCTCTATCTGTCACTCCACTCGACTCCACTGTGTTGCGGTGGCGGGAAAGAGTACCAGGGGTGCGACTGAGGGTGGAGTAGGGCCGAGCCTGAACATCAGGAGGACGCGCTTGCTGCCTGTCCTGCAGCCCACGACGACTCAGAGTGCCTTGCAATGACCTGTCCCCATCTTTAAGCGGCTCATGGGACTCAGAATCTCCAGAAACACGTGAGTGGGACCAGCCATCTTGTAAGCGTGGCGTTGTGGCGTGATCTTGTCCACGTGGCGTGGAATGTGTCTCAGCATCTTGTGTGTGGTGCCTTGTATGTGTCCAGCCCTCTTGTGCGTTGTGGCGTGTGTTTGGCTGCATGGTGGCAGCCCAGCCCTCTTGGGGTGGCTGTGCGTGTCGAGTTAAAGTGGCAGTGTGAGTGAGAGCCGCCCTGTCGTGGAGATGAGGCCTTGCAAGGCTTCCGTAGCGCTCAGGAGGAACAGGCATGGGAACTGAGGGCCTTAGGTTGCTCTGCACCAGCTCTGAGATGATCATCTTTTCCAGCGCCGCTGCATCAGAAAGGTTACGTCGCATTCCAGCACCGCTGCTCAGATCCGTGGCGCCGTGGGGGGTGAGGAGGGCTGGGGAGATGTCTTCCCCTCCCATCCCGACTCCTCCCTCTCTTAGAAGGTCAGTGCTGCCCACCACGCCAGCTCGGGACCCGGGTGTGGTTCCCAGACCATGCAGGGTGAATGTGTTGGGGGTGTATCCTCCATTGAGACACACACTGTCCAAGCCACAAGACTCCTGGCTCTGGGACACACCACCCTCTGTTGGAAGAAACAGGAAGATAACAATTACCAAAATGAGATAAAAGATTTACATGAAGAAATGTACGTGAATGAATACATGAATGAATGAGCAGAGTTTAGGTTTATGTGCCTTTAAGGGTGTGGCTTTACCAAGAAGATTTGGATATTAACAATATTCTTTGATGAAATGTTTGGCCACATGGAAGAGGGAGATGTCATGTCTTCATGGTCTATGAGTAATTACTGTGTGTAAATATTGCACAGATAGTCTTTGAATGAGCACAATAAAGGAGAGCTCATACTCTGCTTGTTTCTGAAGGTTCCTACTGGTCCACGTTAAGACAGAGAGACAGAGAAGGAGAGTGTCAAAAAAC
The DNA here is from genome assembly GCF_004916995.1 of Morone saxatilis. Classification (NCBI taxonomy): domain Eukaryota; kingdom Metazoa; phylum Chordata; class Actinopteri; family Moronidae; genus Morone; species Morone saxatilis. The sequence continues at coordinate 9,123,414 of NW_023339729.1, forward strand.
ATATAAAAGACAAACATTTCAAGGCAAAAAAAACAGAAAACAGAACAACACACTGGTATAAAACAAAAACATTTCAGTAGCATTCATATGGTACAGAAACGGAAAATGACAGAAATAACTGTACTGGACAAAGGTCTCAACTCAGGCCAATATTATCTATCACAGACATATGGGTATCGGCACATAAGTAATATATGCTGCCATACGAAAGATATGTTTGAGCAAATGTAGAAACAGTGTTGCCATCATGTAGTTTGTTTATGAGAGAGCACTTACAAGTTTATTATTTAAATTTAAGTGCTCTGCTCTGTAAATACCAGGGGCACAAATCTTAACTAAACAAATTTACAAGATCCTTGTTAGAATTGCTTTTTAATTTAATGTTATGTAAAAATGAAATTGAACACAACACCTTGTATACCTTTTAATATAGAAACTGGAGGTATTTACTGCTGGATATTTAGATTTGAATGTATCTTTTTATGAGACACTTGCAAAGTACTACAAGTACACATTAAGTAAAAAAAGACAATAAACAAAACCAACATAACAAGGGAAAGTAAGTAAGTCGTGTAGAAAACGTAGACACAAAATTAGTCACAAAGAGAAAGAGTCACAGAAAGTTGTAATGAAATGTACCTGTGGAGGTGAAGGGTTGATTGTATCCCTGAGCCAGCATTGTGTCATAAGGAGAGGCTCCAGCATGAGTCTGCAACACTGGATTAGTAAGGAAATGGTTCCCCAAAGGAGCTGACGATGGAGAGTGAAAATAAATACAATATTTGTGAACAACAGAGCAGAGGCAAAGCTGAGATTGAAAATAAAATAAAAAAGTAATCTTTACCTCTGTTAAGAGTGGGGGTGTTGTTAACGTCTGCAGCGATGAAAGACGATTCAGTCTGTCTGCGAACAGTGTCATTCCACATCCTTCTAATACGACTCTGGAACAGAAATATTCCACACAAAGTCAAAACTGACTCAGACAGAGAGACAAAGAGAGAGAGAAAGAGAGAGAGAGAGAGGGCGAGAGAGGGTGAGAGAGGGAGAGAGAGAGA
>NW_023339729.1:9124497-9127343 GCF_004916995.1 Morone saxatilis
AGAGAGAGAGAGTGTGTGTGTTGTAATGTACCTGTCTGTTAGCAGTAGCCCTCCGACTCTGGCTGCTGGTGTAGCGGCTGTTTGAACGCAGGGCAGCACCCTTCACCGAGTCCGGAGAGCTGGAAGAGGAAGTGACGCAGCACTGCGAGAGACGCAGACATCTGCCATAATCTTTCTGACCCTACACGCAATGTTTAAACATCTGTTTAGTCACAAATGATGACATTACACGCAGACTGTTGCACTAACATGCTGACACATGAACACAGAGACAGACCTTTCTGGCAAGGGTGCAGTGCAGTATGGTGATGAGGAGGGCCTGGGCGGTGTTGAGGGAGGAGAAGAGGTAGGCCAGGAGGAGAGACGGAGCAGACAGGAACATGAGGCCCGAGGACCAGGTGACGCTCTGCAGGAAGAGCAGCGTCAGGGAGCCCACTGCCCACGCCCTAGAGACAAGAGAGGAAGCAGGTCACAAGATAAATCACATTTTATATTCATTCTGACAGAGAGTTCATTCTCCTTAATCTGTTAGAATGCTTTTCTAATTAGATTTTTTAGGTCTCCATGCTTCAAAGAGCACAGAGGAGGTTTAACTGTGCTTCTACTTCACAGCTCGAACATGGACAAAAAAGAGCTGCGGTTTGTGTATCTATTATAATGTTTTTAGCGAGTTCAAGAAGCGCTTGCACACATCAGCCCATCCATCTATCAGAGTGCCACCACCATAAAGCTCCCCTGAGCTTAAAATAGAAACTGAAAAGTTGCGACTAAAGGAGCATTCTGACTTTGATTTGCCGGACATTACTAACACACCCTAGCTCCTTTTGTCCTTTCTTGCGTGCAGTTTCCCCTCCATTTTTCATTTACACAGCATTGCTAAAGTTTGACCTTTACTTATGCAAAACCTATAAAATGCTGCAGTGCATTTTATTCTGGTCTTTGAAAAGCTGTGAGCTTTTGCCTTGAAATTATTCAAAACGCTGCTGATTAACAAATTGCTGGAGCTTTACTAAGACAAAAGAAAGACCATATTACATCCGTTTCATGGAATTTACAATGGGCCCCTGTCTCAGCTAGGATGAGTCTTAAATATTTTAATTAAATACACATAAATCTCTAAATGGAAATGAGATTCACTATACATAACAGAGCCTCTGGCTTAAGAGATTAATTTTCAAACAAACTTTTATAGTTTATTTTTTACATCCTTTCAATCAGGACCACTGTACAGCACTGAACAAAAACTATAGATGTTATAAAAATAACATAATAATATTACAAATGAACATGCAACAGTAAGGCAGGGTAAACATAAGTAAAGTGGTTATACAGGCTCTTTTTTAGTTCATGAATTTAATTTAAAACTGTCTTTTTCTCCTGGCTGTTCGTTTGGAGCCAAAGCTATTGGAACACAGTGAGCGCTAAACATAATTACCCACAACAGATCAGCATTAGACACTGTACTTACCTCAGGTTGTCATGGCGACTGGAGTCTGGCTTCAAAGCAGCGGTGCTGTGCATCTTATGTAAGGTCATCACCAAGACAACCAGGTTCAACTTAGGCCAAAAAAATAGATAAAACATGATTAATGTTAACACTGATAATATATGTTCATTAATAATAACTCAACATGATGTTATTACACCCTGTTGACTAAAAATATGACAAGGTCAGTATCTGTATGAGAGCATGAACTCTCACCGTAATGACAACAGCAACAGGTCCAAGGAAACTCCAGATGAAGTAATTGTCCGTTCGCAGCCAGCATCTATACACACACACACACACACACACACACACATAGAAACACACAAACAAATCACAGTAAAATAAGAACCGCCAACATAACAAAGTCAGTCTGGGAGCTGACACAGGAATATACAGATGTAGAAGAGGTAACTGTCCCCATTCAAAACCATCCACACACACACACACACACACACAGTGATCCACTTACGCAGTTTTTGAGCCGTAGCCTCTGAAGTCTATGGCGGCGGACACAGCCACCACCAACCCAGGAATAGAGTAGCCACACAGGTAGAAATACTTCCTCCTGGAGTTACGTCCCTCAAATACCTCCCGCTGCAGCAGGTACAGTTCCACCCCCTCCAGACACAACCAGCAAAACACTGAGAGCAGCGAGAAGTGCAGCAGCCCAGCAATAATGGAGCACACAACCTGGAAATTTAGATGAAAAAGAAAGAATATTGTACAAAATGCTTTAAAATACCCACCACTCAACTACTCCTCCATTCCGAATTTGTCCAGTATCGTAGCACTCACTGTGTATTGAGTCTTGTTGGCACCGACAAGGAAGAGAAGCTCAGTGATGAGCAGGTTGGCCCACAGGTTGCAGTGGATTGTGCTGTGGTCTGTGTGCCAGGGTGCCCCCTGGCAGCAGAGGGTAGTAATGCAGGTGGCCAAACACACCAGTGCTACAGAGATGCCAACCCAGGAAACCACATAGACAAGAAGCTCCTCTACACCGACCCCAAACTGATAAAAGAGAAGAAGGCAGGGAAGATAGCGCAGAGACATTATAGATTTTTTTTTATTTGATCATAAATATAACATGAATGTGGGAACGTGCTGATGCAAGTTTGCGAGCATATGTGGATATATCTTGTGGTGTGGAGTGCTCGCCTCTGATTGTAACTCTCTGTGTTACATAACATCCATTCAAATGAATAAAATCACACCTAACAAAGAGAACATCTTGCAGAGAAACACTTAATTCAATTTCATGGCAAGACAAAATACCCTGCAGCATTTATCACTCTCTCTCTCTCTCCCTTACAGCTGCAACCCACAATTAGCACCCCCCCACGCCCACCACCCCACCCCC
>NW_023339729.1:9127443-9129068 GCF_004916995.1 Morone saxatilis
CCCTTACAGCTGCAACCCACAATTAGCACCCCCCCACGCCCACCACCCCACCCCCACCCCCGTGCTTGATTTTTAAACAACATTTAAAGAGCTCGGTTGGGGTGAAGTCTAGCTGCGCTACAGCAAATGGGAGCATAAGGGTGGAGTCAGGACACCTCCACTATAGCAGTAATAATATGTCACACAGGTCGTTCAAGCTCTTGATCCTATCACATTTGTGCAAATGCAAAATCAACTGAAAAATAATTAGCATGGCTGTTTACAGTGTTGTGTGAATATTGGCTTAATATATGTAAAATTAAACATACTCAAAACCCAAATAAACAAACAAACAAAATAAAAAACTGTAGCTTTAAATTGGCTTTCTGTCTGCCATGAAAGTGAATTGTTTTTGTGGTGTGTGTTACTTACAGCAGGCTGCTGATACGTCATGAGGACAGCATAGCTGGACAGGTGGTTGCAGGCGCAGGTAGTGTGTGTGTTGTTGGTGTGCAACAGGCGGCAGCCCTGCGTGGACCACCTGCCACTCCCAGAAACCCCTGATGCGTTCCAGAAAGAGCAGTTGGGACCAAAGTGGTTCTCCAGCTGTGGAGACAAACACACACAAAACACATAATTGTGACTAAAAATGATAATCGGCAGTATCCGATTCAGCACAGTGTTAGGAATCTGCTCACTTATATTCTGAGGTAAACCGATAAACGAAACAGACCTGCAGGTGCCTTAGAGTGAAGATCACTGGCTCGGAGAGGTACACTCTGTTGGATCCTCTGTGCACAGAGGCAGAGATGACATGGGAGTTGACTACTAGGCTCCTACGTCTGGCCTCGGACCCCTGGCCCAGCCCCAGACCGAGCCGCAGAGTGGAGTTCTGGGTGGTCAGGAAGGAGCCCAGGTTTTTATAGAGTGTGAGGACCAGCTTCACCTGGCCTGCAGAAGAAACCACAGAGAAAAGGGAGTAATAGTGAAGAAAGAGAAAAAAAGATCCATATTTCTATCACTTTTTCTTTACTTTGATTTATCACAGTCAAGATGAGACAGTTAGATTTTCATCCTATTTGATATGTGGAGAAAAATCATTGCTTCAATATGTTTTATAATTCTGAGCTGTCACTGCACAAAATGTTGATTAGTTGTGGTATGTGCCACAGACCATTGTTGCTGTACTGTTGCAGAGCCAGTGCTGATATCTGCAATATGCTGTCGCTGTCGTAGGAGTGAGGGAACGTCAGGTCCTGTATGTCTGCCTCTGTGTTCAGTACATACACCTCCAGATCTGTGCACACATACACAACAGCTTAACTCAAATGGTAATTTACACAATGTGTAGAGCAAAACTGCTAAGAAAGAAAAAAGACCACGTACCAACATTTGCTGCCCTGTCACTGAAACGGCCTTCATAGAGATTGTTAGCCAATAGAAATGCCCCTTTTTCTACTGCGTCTAACAGCAGTGATGCTGAGCGGGACTGGTCAACACTACTCATATCAGCCCAGGACACGAGAGCCTCCGGACCCAACAGGTTATCAACTGTCTGGACGACCGCCTGACAGAGAGAAAGACAGAGTGTTTTACTCCTGCTCCTAATCATTATCTATGTACCTGTCTATCTATCTATCTATCTA
>NW_023339729.1:9129121-9136608 GCF_004916995.1 Morone saxatilis
CTATCTAGCTATCTAGCTATCTCTCTGTCTGTCTGTCTGTCTGTCTCACCTGAACATAAGCTCTGCATGTGCGTTCCCTCTTCTGCAGCTGAAAAGAAGAAAATATCTATTGTTAGAATCATCATCACTGACATTTCCGCTTTAATTTCCAAGAAAAGGTCAAGTACGCTGTCAGTGCCGCTGACAACAGGAACAATTTACCTTGTTGTAATTACGTGCTGCTGGCTCTTTAGTGGCTGGTCGCAAGGCCTGAAGCTGGGAGTCCAAAATGTCCAATAGCTGTTCAATTAGCCTGACGGACATGCTGACATCACCGGCATAGATCCGCCCACGTGTCAGGTTGACCAACTCCCCGGCAATGTTGGCCGCGTTCTCTCCGCTCTTAATCTGGAGTGAGGCGGGGGTGTTTATAATGTCAAATATTTTGACATTTAAGAGAGAAATGCTTGCTGACTGGCTTTAGGGCATTTGCACAGTGTGTGTGTGTGTGTGTGTGTGGGTGGGTGTGCGTGTGCGTGTGCGTAGGTGTGTGTGGGTGTGTGTGTGAATGTGTGACTAACCTTCTGTGCAATTTGGCTGACCCAGGGAGAGGTACAGTTTGAAAGGTCAGGCCCTCTGGAGCTCCAGCCCACTGGAGACTGCACGCACTGATAGGAGGCTATACCTGCAGAGACAGACAGGGTGACACAGTCAGTCAGAAAAAGAAAGAACAGCTCAGTAGTTTGTCACTTCTGTTTCTCGTTACACATGTTTTCTTAAATACATCTTTTACAATTTTCTAGCAGCAGATAGTAACACATTTGAACAATCAAATGTGTCAGTTAGAGGAACTATCACTCAATTAAATATTGATTAACATGAGACACAAGGCTCCCAATAACATTTAACTGAATATTTGTTAAATATATTCATGACATAAACATATAAACTAGGAAAAGATTCCTACAAAATGTGTGTCTGTTAGAGTCCAGTAATGGATACTAATGGTAGAAACATAGCACAATACTGACTCTCCTTTTTGCTCTGTTTTGGTTTTCATCAACTCCTGACAACCACATCTGTGCTGTTGGCTTGTTAGCTTTAGCTTGTTGGAATTGACTTCACCAGCGAGATCGTTAACTTTGTCTGCAATTTGGTGCTGTGCAAGAAGAAGAAAATCAGGGCTTTTTGCTGAAAACAGCTGCCTACTTCTGCTGGAAATGAGACTGATGAGAGTGCTGAGACTGAACTACAGTAAATGTAGTGTAAAAACATAAAAGAGGCTAAAAGGCTATGTATAGTATAATTATCTGTCTATCCGAGGTCCGGTGTAAAGAATTTAGTGGCATCTAGGGGTGAAGTTGCAGATTGCAACTCACTCATTTCACCCTCCCTTTCCAACTGTGAGGGAGAAACTCTAGTGGTCAAGAAAACACGCAAAGAACACAAGCCAAATTTGGGTGGGCTACTGTAGAAAAATGGCGGTTCAACATGGCGGCCAATATGGAAGGCAACCCACAGCATCTCTAGATAAAAACGACTGATTCTAATGTAACGAATATACCATAGTTCTTGTTTTCAGGTGATCATACACTAATGAAAAGATATATGTATATTATATTCAATTTCTGACAATGTTTCTCCTAAATGTTACACAATGGACCTGGAAGTCTAGTGCTTTACCTAATCGGTTTAATTGTTGCATACATTAAAAAAAATCTGTTTTAAAAGATAAAAGATATTTTATGAAAATTATGCCTAGTGCGTCAGTTACAGATCATTTCTGCAAATTAGGTGTAAATTTAAGACAACAGCCACACCAGTTCTAAACATGATTTAACAATAATTTTAGAATATTCCGTGGTGTATTCATCACCTCTGTGCTTAAACCATGTCTAAACCTTTTAACACAGGAAGAGGCTAAATGAACCACAGGCTTATCTAAACAATCAGCATAACAGCTTTTCCTCAGAGGGAGCACTGGGCTGAACACAGCTGCGCAGCGAGAGGAAGAGTTGACGAACCCAGCTTGTCTCAACACTATAACCTTGTTCTTCTCTCTCATCTGAAGGCAAGTTCAAAGAGAGGACATCCGACTACATTTCAAAGGGAAACGAGATATAGACACCCACATGCAAATACCACAGACTCACAACGCAACACATGCTCACATCTCCAAACACACACGTATTGCCACACCTACCCAGTGACCCTTTTGGGCAGGGCCTCTCCACCGTCTCTCCCTTCAGGGTAGGTGGCCACTGCACCCCTCGTGCCACCCGGCCCTCACATCCGCCCACCTGACCGGGGCCCCCGGGGGCCAAGGGGACACGCAGCGGTGGACGCGGGGTCAGCGGGACCATGGCTGTGATCGGCCGCTGATCAAAGGGTCCTCGGTTGATGACGCCAATTGGGTGAGAGGCCGACGGCCGCACTGGGGTCAGTGCGACAGTGGCAGTGTAAGAGCGGACGGTTGTCATCAGAGAGGAGAGGGGACCTGGAGGAATGAGAACAATGTTGATTCTCTAGGTTCATCACATATGTCCAAATACAATAGTGCACTTGTTTCTCAAACCTTTAGTGGGCGGTGGCGGTGTGAACTGTAGCGGGTATCTCAGCACGTAGTAGTTGTTCCATACATACAGCTGGTTGTCTCTGGGGTTATAGTCTATGGAGGATATGTACTGGTATGGGTTGGGGAATGGTATTTGAACGGGCAGCTCCTGTCCACGGCTGGTGTCATAGGCATAAACCACCATGTCGCTGCCAACTCGGCCCTCTGCCTGCCCCTCATCATCCTGGAAGACAGAGCGCACAGCGTAGAGCACGCCGCAGGCCATGAAAGCGTTGCTTGCCCCACGCTTGTCAAAGCCGGTGGCCCATGTACCCTCGAAGCGCAGGGTGTACGGGTTCACCTGGAAGACAAAGCAGACATGGGAAGGTGAGAGGTCTAATAAAACCATTCCGTCTTTACTGTCTCCAATCATTGATCTATTTTCATTCCTCCTACTGCACCTGGCTGACTACGATGCGTCCATTATTGGCTTCAGTAGAGTAGATCACCCAAAGGCCGTTCTCATCCACAGCCAGATCGATGTCTGACTTCCCTCCCCAGCGGTAAGGCGAGGTGTCATGGTAGTTGGCATTGACCACCACTGCCTCGCCGCTCTTGATGCGCGTCCGCAGGTCATACTTGACCAGGTTGCGTGTTCGCTCCTTGTTGTAAAACACAGCACCGTCGTACACCACAAAGCCCGTTCCGTCCACACGGCTAGGCAACCTATGACAGAGTAAATGTGTTTTGTACATGTAAATCTACAATATCTATATTAGGATGCAATTCATATTATGTATTAAGAAAAGAGTTAAAGGCCCTGAAAACACCTTTTATCATCTTGCAGGCCCTACATGAACACACAATTTTCTGTTAAGTGACCCTGGCTCTGAAACATCAGTAGCCTAACTGTGCTGTGTATTGATAAGTCCATGGCAATGTCTGAAGATTTGTAATTAGCCCTTTTTCTCCCGCCTTTCTGTCAGTTTAATCTTGGATCTATTATTGTCTAAACTAATTACTCAATAATTCTCTATTATATTATAGCCTATATACTTTCTACTACTACTTTCATGATCAAAGTGACAAGTAGCAACATGTACTGTAGTCGCAGAAGAGTGAGAGGACCATAGAGTCACACTGTCGCGCCTGTAGTATTTCTTTAATATTCCAGACACATTCAGTAGCGTCTGTGCTGCTGAAAATACACCCATAGACTCTTATCAACTCACTTATAGGTGGTGGTGACTCTGTTCTGGCGGTAGTCGTCCCACGAGGCGTACTCATACAGCACCTCTGTCCTATATGGCGTCCATGGCATGACGTACAGCCTGTCACCAGCCTGCAGCGGGTCCTTACACCACGCCCCCGACTGATGCTCCGCCTCCAGGAGAGAAGAGGCCGGCTGGATGCTGAGCAGGGAGCCAGGACACACGAAAACTGGAAGACGGGAGTTAGGAGGGGTAGACAGCAGGATGAGAGAAAGAAGAGAAAGAGGGACGAAGAAGAAGAGCGGGAAGATAGTGGAGGCAGGTGTGGGGAGAAAATGGATTGATGCATGAAAAATGGATTGAATTAGATGCGTTTGATGCAGCAAGAGGAAAAAAGAATGAAGAGAAAAAGAGAGAGGGATTTAAAACACCTGTGCAGATCTCGAGAGGCAAGCAACAGAAGAGACGTAAAAGTGTTGAAAATCACACACTGTTAGTGTGTGTTTGGTGAGTAATACAACAGGGACACTGCAATGAAAGGTGTGTGAGTGTATTTATGTGCTTTGTGCGTGTATGTGTGTGTGTATGCATGTGTGTGTGTGTGTGAGGTGGGTTAGTGCAAAAAGAGTGAAAAAGAGTGTGAGGTAGAATCAGGGACGCAGAAGGCGGGGCTAAATTTTGCCTTGAAGTGAATGAGAGGGCAGGTTAGTTTACGCCGGGTACAACGATTGGTCCACCCACATGTCAATAACTGTATGGACACATATGTATACTGTACAGTCTCACACTGGCATGCAAATAGGCATGCACACACACTCACACACATAAGCAGTGCTTGGTAAGCACACATCCAGACGGATATATAATCACACACATTTGGTCTTATTTTTCCTATGAAGATAAATAAGGGGCTCTTCCTATAAGGGAAGAAAAGGGAAAATAAGCATGAAGAGGATGATCGGACAAGAAGGAAGGATTGGAAGGAATGAATGAAAGAAAGAAAGATTGAAAGATTGAAAGAAAGAAAGAGAAAAAGAAAGATTGAAGATTGAAAGAAAGAAGAAAGAAAGAAAAAGAAAAAGAAAGAAAGAAAGAAACGAAGAAAGAAAGAAGAAAAAAGAAGAAAGAAAGAAAGGTGCCTTGTGTGTGAAAAGAAATATAGCAGACAAAGCAAAGAAGATTATGTTTATTGGACAGTTGGTGTTATTTTGTGTGTAGCACAGAGAGACCGAGGGAGACACAATAAGAGACAGAGAGATCGACAGGAGCAAGAGAGGAAGGAAAGAGGGTAAGAAACTGGAGAGAGAGAGAGAGAGAGAGAGAGAAAGATAAAGAGAAGAGAGATAGGTGCAGAACCTGGATAAATTGGATAAAAGTGACGGTGTTCCATACAACAAGAGATGGATAAAATGGGGGGAATAAATATAACCGGGAGGAAAATGAAAAAAGGGGGGGCAACATCAGCATGGACTACGAAACAACGTCCTAGGGTAGGAGGAGAGAGAAACTTGGTAGGAGGAGGAAGAGAAGGAGAGAAAAGAGGGGGTTTGGGGGTAAGGAGAGATCAAGATGCTACAATGTATTGTCTTTACCTTTTTGGTCCACTTCTACTCAAGCATAGGAAAAAAAAGAGGGAGAGAAAGAAAGAGAAGTCAGAGGGTGAAAGAAGGGAAGTAAAGAGAAGCAGGAAAGCAAGCAAGAGAGAAGAAAAGAAAGAAAGAAAGAAAGAAAGAAAGAAAGAAAGAATTGCACAGATAAAGACTTTGGAACTCATTCTCACCACAAACATTATTGTTCACAGAAAAGAAAGAAGCATAAAAGAGACCCAGCATACTCCCCCACCCCACCACCCCACCCTTTTCCCTCCCTCTACCTCCCCCCGATCTCTCCTTCCCTCAATCAGGCTCCTGTGGAGAAAAGAGAGCAACTCCTGTGGCGTGAATCTGAAAAAGAAAACACACACGCATGCACGCGCAAGTACATCCATGCACTCTCGCATATTCACACGCACACACAGACGACATACAGTATGCAAATGTACTACAGTTTCCCTCTCTGTACTTTCTCCATCCAACTTTCTGTTTGTATTCCACACACGCGCGAAAACACACACGCACACACACACGCTCCCTGAGAAAAAAAACAACCTTTTCTATCCATCAATCTCTCAGGGATACAGTTGACATCAGAGGTTATAAGAACAAAAACAAAAAAAACCTTAAACCTAAAATGTAGCTAGACAAAAATAGGTTAAATCTTTGTGGCTTTGCATGCGCATGCACATGTTTTGCATGTAACTGTGTTTCTGCGTGTGTATGTAGGCGTGTGTTTATGTATGTTTTTATACATATGCATACTTACTGTAAGGGACGCATTCATACTGGATCTCCAGGTACTTGTATGTTCCAGGACAGGGGTCTGGGAAGACGTCAACCCCTGCGACTACCACACACTGAGTCCTGTTGTTACACCTGGAGGACAATGGATGGATGGATGGATGTATGGATCGGGAAAGGGATGATAGAATATAAAAACAAAGAAGGGAGGGAGTGTGATTAACAGACAGGAAAGGGGAAGCAGAGGACACTCCATTTGTCTACTCTCCCTCTCCCTCTCGCTGAATATTGATCAGTTCTTCTAGGAAAACACTGCTGAGTACACAGCTAATGGTGCAGCTAGGCACTCAGACTCAGCTGGAGAGATTACTGCACATGCACATACACATGACTTACAACACAAGCATTGGCTTTGTCTAATGTTTCCTCTGACATAAATCCACATGTATGTTGACCAGCAGCGCACACATACAACACATACAATGTGCGAAACATTAGATGCTCTCATTGATTGTTTTTAACTGCTTTTGAAATGTTTGCAGACACACAACTAGCTCAAGAATGACATTGCAATTTGCATCTTTGCCGTATAATTTCTTTCTCTCTTCTAAGATCTCACACACACACAGTATACAGTCAACAAGATGTGTAACCTAGCACATAACCATACACACCTCTGGGCCATAATCTTGAGTGCGTCAGGGAGATAACACTGTGTGTTCTCCATTTGGAAGGGGTCTGCATCACAGATCTTATCATCGGTGCGTCCATAGTTGGCGGTCTCCACCATAACCACATCACTTCCTGGGCAGCGTAGCTCTATGGGGTAACCTTCGCACGCCAGCTCCCTGCGCAGCAGCCCGAAGGGCATGGCGGCCCGGGACATAGCTGTCCAAGAGCGGTGGATAAGATGAGGCAGAGAATAAAGGAGAAGAAGAAAAACATTTTTTAAGAACAATTAGCATTTACTTTGTTTTCTTACTGCAATGAGCTAGATAAATCAGTTGACGGAGATCACTGCGATGTTCGGAAAATTTTGTCATGAGATCAAAAATGTTTGTACAAGATTTCATGGTAATCCATCTATTGTTGAGTCAGGAATTGCCATCCATGGAGCCAAACTAGTTAAAAAGGTCCTAATTGAAGCGGCAGAGGCTGAGATATCCTTACTTTTAGTACCTTGTATTGGTTTGTTATGAATTTGCAGTTTAGAAGCCTAAGTTGAGATAACCTTAATAACATCACCTGGGTTATTTTGACTTTGGAAAGAACTCCCCAGACCTACAGTTTTTACAGGCTCATACTCAGTGGTGGTTACACAACCCTTTATATGTAAAATGGATGCGTTCCCCTTTAAATACCTGTTCTAGAGATATAATGAGCCATTTATTTCATGGACAGGTATGT
>NW_023339729.1:9136633-9137679 GCF_004916995.1 Morone saxatilis
ATGTGTGCGTGTTTGATTTAATTTTAATGCACACGTGTGAAAGCTGACACTGGAAGGATTCCCAGAGTGTGACTGTTGACATAAACCACACAGCCCCTCCACAGTGTGATGTGATGAGTGGGTATATCACAATATCTGTGTTTTAAGTCAGTAGGGAGGATAAAGCTTGTACTACTGGCTGTCTGATGTTTGGTAAACACAATCTGATCCGAAGTATAAGATTTTATTTTCCTTTCCTTCGAAGACTGGATCTCACTATGTCACATCTTTCTGTTTGTAGTCTCACCTGACTGCCATATTAATCACTGTAAACCAGGGTTATTGGAGAAAATAGCATTACCATTACCATAATCCGGTTGTTCACGTCAGCCTGAGTGTCATGAACACATGAAAAGGTTTTGTTGTATCAGGATTAAACCCTTGTTTAAACTGAACACGTCGGTGTGATCAGTATGCTGCTGGTGAGTTGTAACTGTCCGTGGTGCTGAATGACTGATTGTTTAGCTACAGGCAGCTTTTGAAACACTCCCTTTGGCAAGCTGCACACTTCAAATGTTTTGGTAAGCTTTTGTTTATGTAGGTCACAGACTTTCTTGACCAAGATGACTTTGCCATTTTTTTAGAGAGGCAGTGGGGCTGACTTCCATTTTTCATGACGGCTTTGCTGACTTTCAAAACAATGACTTATATATGAGTCACACGAATCTACGACGCTCTGGTGGAATCTGTTGCTTTCCTTTTAACTTTTTTTTGAGATTCACTCTGCTGATTGCTGTGCCAGGATCAACACCTCTACATGATGCTAACATGCCACCGTGATGCTTACCTTGGCCGGAGGGGGCGACGTGAGCCAGAGTGAGCACGCACACCCCCAGGAACCACAGTGACACAGCCATGCTGGGCAGGAAGAGTTAGGACGTCACACCACCAGCCGCGTTAGGAGAGCCTGGGGAGGAAGCAGTGGAAGTGTGAGATTGAGAGTGAAGAACTGCACCCTCCCTTTGAGAGCATATCAGTGTGTGCATTTCTCTCTCTCTTTCTCTCTC
>NW_023339729.1:9137704-9138484 GCF_004916995.1 Morone saxatilis
TCTCTCTCTCTCTGTGGGTGTGTGCAGTGTTGGATGGTCTACAACACACACTGATAAATGAGTGCACGTGAGAAAACACAGCAGGGTGGGAGGAGGACAGAATAAGAGAGAGAGAGACCGAGAGGAAAGAGAGAAAAAGAGATAACAATTGAGCAATCGTTGCAGCGAAAAGTCCTTCAATCTGTTGTTACCATGGTGATAGCACAGTGCAGTCTGAGGGAGCTAGCTAGAGAGAAAGAGCAAAGAGATACCTGGGTGTTGTGGCCTGGTGGTGTTTGTGTGTGAAACGCACGCATGTGAGTACGTGTTTTAAGTCCGTAATTACGCATAGGAGGCAAACAGTGGCCCACTGACCCATAAAAGAGTCTTTAATCTTTCTATCCTCACACACCACACACACACACACCACACACACACACAGTCAGGCATAGAGCTTAGGCCACTTTTCAGTAATCCTAAATAAATGATGTCGTGGAGAGGATCTCTTCCCCAGCAGGGGTAACGAGGTAAACAGCTGACTGCAGACGCAGGTGACCGGAGGGTGACGCTGCACTGTGGAGTTTTTACGAGGGGACATACGGGACACAGGCAGACGAGCTACACGAGAACAACAGTAATATGACTCCTTAATATAGACTGAACTCTTGGCCCAGCACAGAAGGCTGAACTGCATCATACACGGCATTACATCTATTTATTTTTCCTGCTTAGCATTCCAATCTGCTGCATATGTACACATGGATCTAGCATCATGGCCTCCAATGTGTGTGTGTGTGTGTG
>NW_023339729.1:9138669-9138855 GCF_004916995.1 Morone saxatilis
CACACACACACAAACAAATAAAAAAGAGAAGAGAGACCTCTGTCTTCTTGAAGTCCACTGAACCAACAAGACTGTTATAAAGGCCCCAGGACCACTGTGAAACACACACGTACACACACACTAAACATAGTTCATAAAAGACTTAACAGACCTTTCCGTTTTTCATCATACACACACACACACACA
>NW_023339729.1:9139069-9140362 GCF_004916995.1 Morone saxatilis
CACACACACACACACAAACCCTTAAGTGTTGATGCAGAGTAAGTAGAGCAAGGACACTGATGGGCCTTGACAAAGCCACACACCCAGTCCCCCTGTTCGCGGCACCATGCTCCCTGCCTGCAACCAAAATCTAGCCCCAGGCCACCGGCCGGCCTACTTGGAGGAGCAGCAGTCTCTAAGTGAGAGTGTGTGAGTAGTGGGCCTGGAGTAAAATAAATGGGCATTGATGTACATACATATACACAACCATGAAAACATACAGTATACACAGAAAAACTGCATATATCTGCATGTATCTAACAGTGTTATTCATGACTCAGTAGCAACAGAAAATGCATTAGCAACCATTTTGATAGTCAATTGAACCCCTAAACATCCAGTGTTTCCCATTTTAAGTCCCATTAAGTGGCTTTAAAATCAGTTGTTGTTAAAATCAGACTCCAGACTTTTTTTTTATGGCTGCACCATTTAATGAAATGGCTATATTCTAGATACTTATTATTTTATACAAACTTAAGTCCTAAGTTCACTCTGACACATTTGATATTTTTTGACATTTTTGAGATCTAGGCTAGAATTTAATATAAAGTTATGTGGGTTTGAACAGTGTCGGCTTCACAGCATGAGCTTGTAATGACACCCCGCTAAACCTTAAGTAATTTATGAAGCAAAAGTGGCAAATATTTGCTGGTGGCAGCTTCTCAAAAGTGAGAGTTTGCTGCTCAATGTAAATTCAATGTCTATATTCGGGGTTTGGACTATGGGTCAGGCAAAATAGTTTCACTTTAGGCTGTGGCAAACTGTTTCCAGAATTTTCTGACATGGAATAAACATTATTTAAAACATAATGGACAGATAATCAATAATGAAATAATTCTTTACTTGCAGCCACTAATTGCAGAGATGTCAAACAAGAACAACTCCTGTGTGGTTTTGGCCCATCAAAGATTTAAACAATAAATAAAAACGAAATTTGACTGACTCACTGCTGCGGGAAGCAAATGATACGTGAAAGCCATTAAAGTCAGCCTGTTGGAAATCATTCAAACTGATGTGAAATCGAGCCAGGTACAAAGATTCACGCTGTTAGACGTGGAGGCCATAAAATCAACAGAGGGAGAGAGAGAGAGTAACCTCCCCCTCTTTTGGTCAGAGAGCTATCACTGCCTGAGGGTAGATCGCTATGAAGCACAAAGTGACAAAACAGCCTTGTAGTGTTATGTTCCTAATGGAAGAATGAATGAATGTGTGTGTGTTTGTGTGTGTGCGTGTGGGTGTGTGTGTGAGAGAGAG
>NW_023339729.1:9140374-9144885 GCF_004916995.1 Morone saxatilis
AGAGAGAGAGAGAAAGAGATGAGGGAGAGACTGAGAGATTAGACTTCTGACAGCAGAGCAAAAGCTTTATTGGCTGAAATACTTTTTTTAATAACAACAGTGTCAAAAATGTTCTTGTCGCTGTCGATAATATTTAAGGCTTAAGAAAGGATTTTAAAACACACTACAGTGCCCTCTGTGACTGCAAACCCATTTCAGACCATTGACCTCTACGGCTCCCAGAGGGCCGAGGCCTACATGCTGCAGTCAAAGCCACTTACAGGGTTTTAGAGCCTGTATGTTTGTCTGGTCGATGCGAGACTCTGGGGAATGGAGGTGTCGCCCTCTGTCAATCAGTCGCTTGTTGCAAGCAGGAAACACAGACGACGCTCAGAGCCAAGTTTAAAGCATTAGGACCTGCAATGCATGTTGATGTTTCTACTGTATGATGGAAGTGGGAGGAAACTGCTTGCAGATATGTCATCAGCTGTTCATTATGATGTTAGCCATTATCTTTCACATATATTCCTACCAACAATAGATGTCTGTAATACTAACACATATAAAGACAGATATATAACGATTTATATGTGTATGGAAGGCCAAATAGGACAAAAAACTCTCTCTGGCTTTCCATACTATTGTACATGTATGTGTATCTACATTGCATGTGGCAGACAGAGATGTTTTTTTGAGGAGGTTTTGTGTGAGAAGTCACTTGATTTCCTTTCACTTAAAGGATTGAGCCTCTTCTGAGGACTGCAGGAAGGTTAATTAAACATTAATACGTTTGTTCACATATTTATCAAGACCGTAATCCTGCCTTCAGCACATGCTGTCTGAGTTAAAAGCACAAAGTGTCTTTGTGCCTTATAAGCACTTTCTAGGTATATGAGAATCTCCTGAATTTCAGGAGTGGGTTTGGTCATTTATCACTGTTTTGTTTTTATCTAATCATACTACAGTATAATATCACCACACACACAGGGAAAAACAACCCACAAAGAAGAATAGGTTCACACTTAGGCTGCACAACAAATCAAAATATTAATTGTAATCGCAATATGGCCTAAATAAATATTATTATAATAAAGTGCTGTTGTGCTGCAGAGATTCCCTGGCCTTCAAATCTTGTTTTCCAGATGTAAGAAAACATGTTTGTTTGGAACAGACCAAAAGAAATGTCACATCATCATGATTTTAATAGTTTTTTTTCAGTGAAAATTAAAATTGTGAATTACTAATTGACTGTAATTGTAATATCTGTCAAAATAATAATTTTTACCATATCATGCAGCCTTTTTAAGTCTGTCTTAAACTAATACTCACATACTGGTATGTACATTAAGTAATTTGTCACTGTAATTGTGCCTCCTCTCCCACACTGTCCATAAAGCTTTCTCTTCCTAGTGTGGCTCCAATGTCGTTGACTCTAGCAAAAATTAATTTTAAAGTTGATCTGAAGCAAATGCGAAGCTTGAGCAGTCTGTGTAGAAAATCCTCCCTCCTGCGCCCAGTCAGAAGTGGGTGGGACCCAACCTCTGCTGGATGGTAGAGATAAGAAAGAATCCCATGTTAATGACTTGCGAGCATTCATGTCATTGTCATTCCCAGGGCATCAAATACCGTTTTGTCAAGCCCCACCGCGCGTCCATACAGACACACAAAGTACCCTTTAGCATCTGTTTGAGACAGTCCACTTAAGGAGGGGGTCAGGGTAGGTGGGTGGGTCAAACAAACACAGGACCAGGTGGTTGGGGTTCACGTCCCAGGTGAAACCGAAAGTCATGAAAGTCAAAAGTCAAGTTTTATGTTTCATAACGTTACGTAAGCAACTTGTGTCACCTGACTTGTTGTAGCAGACCATAGAGTATGGTAATGTGCTGAGGGTTCTGCAGCCTAATTAAACCCATCAGTTAAACTTTTGACTTTCTCTTTTCTTACTTCCTACTTTACAGTGTCCCACTGAATCGAAGTAGCCAAAGACGTCAGGGCACATGGTCAGACAGACAGAGTTGAATCAAGCCAGCTACAGCTACACAAGGTAACTGCAATTGCTGCCACTGTACAGTGACATAAATAGGCCATAAGTACAACAGGATGTGGGATTTGTTTATAGATCTAGATTATAAAATATATCTGGTAAGTATCTTGACTATCTGGAGGATTAATTTGTTGCAGAGCATTTAGTATGATGTCATTAAATAAACTGGGTTTCTTTTTTCAGCACGCCCAACACCAGCGTCTCTGCTAACCAAATGAAATTGCAACGATTTCACAACTTGTTAAAAAAGCGTCTCATACAGACGTTCAAGGGAGCTTTCGGAAAACTGAAATAATTAGTCGATTGAAAATCAGCAACTATTTTGATAATCAAATAATGGTTTTAGTCTCTTTTTTTAGCAAAAGTTATGTTGCATTTTGTTTTGTTAGTGTACAATGATAGTAAAATGAATATCTTTGGGTTTTTGTCTCTTGTTTAGAAAAAACAAAACATCTTAGGCTGTGGGAAATTACCCAACAGGCATTTTTTACTATTTTTTGACATTTTATAGACAAAATAAATATAATCATTTAATTTAGGAAAGAAATCTGAAGATTAAGTGATAATAAAACTGGAGGACAAACAACATTCAGCCCTTGTTGGGTTAAACGTATTTACAGAAGAATAATTACGCCGATAGGACATAGCACTAGCTCAGTCCTTTCCCTTTGTTTGCTGGGGCACTGCTGCAGATCTAAATCACTGTTTGACAGGTTTTCAGCAGGGTTAAACAAGTTAAATTGATCACTTTTTAATACCTTCTAATGCCTTTTTAATAAGCAAAATTCAATGCTTCAAGACTTTTCAAGACTTGCAGATACTGGTTTAACAGTAGATGCCCATTTTCTGTTGACTGAATAATACATGCTTTATTTGTGTAAGTTAACATGGTTTGTCATCCTATCGCAGTAATATCTAATTATTTCAGATTTATTTTCACACCATTATTTATCAACAATTATTTTCATTTGCCTTACAGCTTCAAATTCAGTCATCAAGTAAAAAGAGATGTGCAAATTACTGAGAAAGAAAATTAATAATTTGAACGTGTCTCTGGTCGTCATGCTTTAACTGGTGTGCTGCTGCAGAGGCTCATTAACTGGAAGCAGCCACTAGAAACCATACTACAGTCTGAGTTAGACCAATCTTCCAAAGGTTTGTAATTTTAATACAAAATTACCCCCTTGTGTTGCCTGTCGAACTTTACAATGAATTTTAAGTGAATTAGGCTATTGTGGGCAAGCTTTGTGGAAATATTGGATTTTTATATGATTTTTGCATAAATGTAACCTCATTAACTTTACCTACTTTATTTAATTCACTGGATTAATTGAAAACGGATATCCCTGGGTGGTTATTTCATCCATAAAGAGTTTCTCAAAAGATTTTACATAGACGTCACTATATCACATTATATATCAATATTGCGATATAAAATTCCATATACTACGTATGGCCCAC
The DNA here is from genome assembly GCF_004916995.1 of Morone saxatilis. Lineage (NCBI taxonomy): Eukaryota > Metazoa > Chordata > Actinopteri > Moronidae > Morone > Morone saxatilis. The sequence goes on from NW_023339729.1 coordinate 9,143,859, forward strand.
CCCTACACTCAGCTACAGCTTACAGCTACTAATAACTCTTTTTAATGTACATCTGGGCATGTGAGTATTTTATGATTGCAAGACAGATTTGAAAAAATGGGATTTGTCCTTTTAAAATAGCACACTGTGTTTCTGTATTTAACCCTCAGCTTGAAGTTTTCACAATAAAACAGCAGAGAAATGCTGCAGTAAAGGCCAAAAAGATGTTGCAGTTCCTTGAAAATGTAAATGAAGTGACAGGGAATCAATTGTCTTGGGGTTGGTTAATTATTCATAATGGATTGCAAATGTTAAACACATGACACATATGCAGCTGGATTCATATATGAACAGCGTGATGCTGCCTGAATGCGTGTTATAATGGAGAGTTTGAGAAATTAGCACAAACATGGCATGTATGTGAGCTTTTCCTGGTCTGCATAATATTTCATCTAAAAGTATAACATGAGAAACCTTCGTTTTTTTACTACGATTAATATTTAGAAAAGTACAGTGTATTCGGAGCATTAACAACCTTAAACACCAGAGCAGTGTCTGCTGTCTGCCGTACTGTATGGCCTGTTGATGCTATGATTTGTGTGTCAGTGGAACCTGTTACTATATGAGCTGTTTGACCAACTGATCTGTTCTGTCTGACACAGAACCACACTGTGATCCTGAGGTGTGACAAAATGTCATGGCTACAAAAACTGCTTCTGCTTTCTCTGAAATCATTGACGCTGGTGTGACAGAGCAGAGCCAAGTGCATCTAGTAGCTTTGGATGCACTTGGCAGAACAGGCTAGAGTTGGACAGGTTTTGGCAATATGATCACATATATACTGTGAGATGACAGAAACATGGAAGCTGCACTGTGAATGTCCCTGGTAATTCTAAACCACCCTTGCTTAATGTTAACACAGGATTTTCAGATTTGTCTGGATTAACCGAAAAGCAGGAATTCCTCTCTGGTTATTTAACTGATGAAAAGCCCATTTGGCTCCAAACGCCATACTTTTTCTAAATGTAATAAAAAAATATAAATTTCA
>NW_023339729.1:9144909-9147683 GCF_004916995.1 Morone saxatilis
CACGTCACTGTGCATTGTCCAGTTTTTTGGACTCAGTACTTTTACAAGAATGTTTGTCACACTGATTGCGTGGTTATTTCATCCAAATGGTTTCTCGGAGGGTATTTCAGAAAATTAATTGACCATGCCACAATATAATGATTAATAGAACAATATTAATAGAACATTTTTATCCCTATCACCCCTCACATCTAGTGGGCAACACATTTGAATAATAATTATCTATATTTAGTAATATAATATATAATATATGATCATTTGTTTCACATGCACAATGATTCTTAGAAAGAAAAACATGGATATGAACAGGCCGTCACTGTCCTCCACTACAACAGTCTGTATCAGAGAACTGTATGCTGCTATCAATCCCAGTAATACACAACTAAAAAGATTCACGGAAATATTACAGCAATTACTCTACTGACAGAAAATTTTGGCAGCTCGTTTGATAATTGATTACTCATTTTAATCATTTTTAAAGAAGAAATGGTTTATCTTTCTCATACGATTTCACAGACAATATATTCATCGTAGATTAATCAGCCAATTATCCTTTAGATTAATCAAGAATGAAAATAATAATTAGGCTGCAGTTTTACAGTATGGTAATAGGTGAAATCCCAGCTGATGTCGGATCTTATATCAGGATATTGATATTACACTGATATATATCCGCCCCCAGCTCTGAACAGGCCTGCATAAACGCAGGGAGGCTGACTCAGTGTGTCTGACTGATGCAAAGAGACATGATAGGAACCTGTGTGAGGTGGTCCAATATATGGTGCGTTTTACAAGTCAAATGACAGAAAATCCATCCAAACTCAGTGTGTGTGCGTGTGTGTGTGTGTGTGTGTTTGAGTGGTTTAAACAAATCAATTCACTTTTTTTCTGGTTGATGTAAATGATCCCTACATGGAAACAAACCTCGGTTCCTTTGTTTTGTCTTTTCCATCTAGCGTGCACCACACACCCACACAACCCGCGCGCACACACACACACACACACACAACTAGGTGAGTCACCTTATTAAAATGAATGTTCATTAACATTTCTACATATAAATCAGTTAGAATAAGTCATTCTTTTTATTTCTCCCACACAAAATCTGCTATTCACTATTTATACGACACACGAAATAATATAGAAACATCTTCACACACACACACACACGGTTACAAATGTAGAAATTCAGCCTGGCAGAAGATAGCAGGAATCTTGTCAGCCACTGAGCTGTGTCTTTCTTTTCTCATCCCTCTGTTCCTCCATCCTTCCCTCATTCATCTCCTTTCTCCTCTGCATCGCTCTCTTTCCCTTGCTCACTCCTGCCCACTCCTGCCTCCTTGCCTGGTCTCCTCCACTGACCCAGTCCTCTCATAGCCTGTCTGAAATATTGATAATGGACTCTCACTCTCTTCCTGACAGTCTCTTTTCTCCTCATGTTCCCCTCTGTGGTGAATCAGCAAACCAAACCAGCAAACATCCAACCAAACCCTGTGTGCGTGTGTGTGCGTGTGTGTGTGCGTGTTTACACCACTTTTCACTGCAGCACACCAGACACTGCAATGCAATGAAGGTGTGTGACAATGAACATAATCCAGACAGACCCCTCTGGAGGAGCCAGCGTGGGACACCCTGAGTCCCTCTGCACTTCTCTGAGGCCCAGGGGATGCTAATCACGTGCCCATGAATATTTCACGTGCACTCGTGCCTCGCACTCCTATACTACTGACCCAGCTTTAATGGCAGCTAGAAGTACGAGGCCCAGCACAGCAGCACATCAGATCCCTGTCCCTCAGTGATCAAATGGCCCTTGACAGCAGCAGCAGCAGCAGCAAAGGAGCAGGGCACCTTACAGAGAGAGAGAGAAAGGAGGGGCGGGGTGCATCCTGATAGCCTATATCCATATCTTACCGTCAATCCTCCGGTTTCCCTCCTCCTCGTCCTCCTCGCTCACTGCGTCTCCCGCCGCATCCCGTCTCTCCGCGCCCTCACGCACCCACTGTACTCTCCTCCCTTTCTCCCGCTCCGCTCCGCCCGATGCATGAAACAAATAAAATGTTCAATGGGGGAAATTGTGCTGGGCGATACCTGCTGCGGGGCTATACGGCAGTCATTAGCGCGATGTGTCCAATAACAACTGGGCGTCCTCCTCTTGTGTGATCAGTGTACTGTGCGGGGCTCTGCTCTGCTGGACCTCGCACCCTCCCTCCGTCCTGTTCGAGGCTCGATGTCTTTCCCCGCTGTGCTGTGTGACTGCGCGTCACGTTGGTATCATAATTCCCACGGGTTTCATGCCCAGAGATGGTGCGGGCTTATAGGCCTTATAGCTCCGATGGGTGAATGGAGGCGAATACGCGGCGATCGAACGCAAAAACAATAATTAGGCGCAAATGAACGCACAGACCCGGGCTGTTCTGTCTCCCTCCGTCGATTTCTACAGTCCGTCAAGCCCGGTGGTCGTTTGTCATTGTTGATCATGTGCTTCCGATATTAAATCCTTGCATTTAATGGAAAATAACGTCGACGTGATGACAGCCGCTTTGCATATCCTTGAAGAATCGTGATGAGGCGCAGCAGCACATCAGGACGGACGCAGGGATGTATGAGGCTTTTTAATAAAAAGGCAGGAACCGTGTTATAAAAGGATGCTGTGATAATAAAAAGCACAAAAAGACAGCAGCTGGAAAGGAGGAGAGATAAGGTTTTCCGCTCCTGGCCTCGCCTTGCATCCGTCCTTCTCTCTTCTTCTTCTTCTGGCGCTCACTCCCTCTCTC
>NW_023339729.1:9147783-9168169 GCF_004916995.1 Morone saxatilis
CTTCTGGCGCTCACTCTCTCTCTCTCTCTCTCTCTCTCTTTCTCTCTCTCTCTCTCCATCCGCTGGTCCGCTTGTTGCGCGTTCAGCACTCGAGAGCGCGCAACGCGTGTCTGCCTCTGCGTGCGCACGTGTTTTTATGTGTGTGTGTGTGCGCGCGCGTGTGTTTATGTGTGCGCGTGTGTACGTGTGCAGAGGCAGGGAGAGAAGCAGGGAGAGAGGGGGCTTCGACTATATGATCAAGGTTTGTCTGAGTGAGCAACAATAAGCTGCTGTGTAGGCAAAAGGAAAATATGGAATAAACAGCGGCTCATGTTTATTTAGACCGCTGTGTCTTTTCACAGGTCTGACCTGCGCGGATTCATGTTTAGCATTTACGTTTCTCCAATGACAAGAACACGAAGAAAGAGGAGCTATTGTTTTTGCTGTGCAGCACAGCGACCACAGGCATTTGCAGTATTTCCTCTGGAAGAGCTTTGTGTGGAGCTGCTCTGACAGAGATTGTTACCTATCTGTCAACCTGTCCATAACACTGGACGCTTGGAAATAAATCATCATGCCACTGCCATTTATAACGCACATCAAACCAGTCACTCCTTGATGACACCTGATGACATTCTGGTTTCATCATCTGTCTCTGCAGATGCACTTTTACCCCATCTGCTCCTGCCATTAGATTACTCCTATAATGCAAAAAAAGCCCTCCACTGCTTTTCGGATTTGCATTTTGGAGGAGAAGTACTGTGGTTAAAGCTCAGGTCACTCTGAGCATAAGAAGGAAGAAAACCTTCTCGTCTGTTGATAGATTATGAGCTGTTGCAAATGCTAAAAGCCTCATCTCTGCAGTTTACATGTGAGAGGAAGCATGCAAAGGCTAAACACGGTCCTCAGTATGAAAGAGGCTGAGTCAAAGGAAATCACTGAAAAAGCCAGTTTCTACATAATTTTACTTGACTCCCTTTGAATAGCTCTGATTGCTTCTTGTGTAGTCGATAAAGTGGAGCTAGACTTCATAAACACTCAAAGCACAACAGTCCCTAACAAAATTATTTTAATGGTACTGAATAATTCATTGATTTCAGATTATGCATGGTGTGTTTTGATTGGATGGTACAAATGATCATGTAAAAAGAAGTGCATTGCATTACAGAGCTGTGTCGTTGAAAATGGAGAAATGGTTAGAATAATCTCCTGGGTATCATAAAACAAGCCATAATGGCAAGACTTGGCTCAGACCTAACCTTGGCTTGACTGTGTACTTGGCAACATTCAAAGACATTAAAAGACAGCCAATTCTAAGCTGAGGGCAGCATTGGTCGGCAGTATTCAGATTTCCTTTAGATAGTGTTTTACATTACTTTTTATTGGTTGTTGGCATATCCATAGCCCAAACTAATGTTAGACCACAGCTGTTGCTTAGCGCTGATAAAGAAAGCAAAGCACAGTCACAGTAACATCAGTTAGGTATTTCTACTTCTTGTAAAGGATGACAAACATCTGTATTTTCTGACTTTCAGCTATGAAAAGGTTTGTTTGGTCTAAACAAACCTGTGTTACATTGGCTGCATCTGTAGAAGACCGTGTCAAAGCTTTAATAACTAATCATGGCAACCTCGGGAAAGTTCAGTCAAGTCCTCTGGTTGTTGGTCTCCATCATAATGGTAACCCTCCTCTGTCTTTGTTGACCTCTGCATCCTCCTCCCCCCCTCTGTGCTTTTTTTTCTTCTTTTTCTTCTTCTCATCTTCCACTTTGTACTTCAGTCTCCTCACAGGGTCAGTCCAGCTGCGCATGGACTTCTGCTCAAAGTCCTCACTGATCATAAAGCTCCTGTCGATGAGCTCTGCTGCTTCCTGCCAGTTGCGGTAGCAGTCTGGGCCGAGGCTGAGTATCTCCTCCACTGCATTACGGATGAGGATGGAGCAGTCGGGACGCAGCACCACCACAGTGGGCAGCTCCTCCACATTAAACATGGCCTCCAGCTCCCTGTGGACACACACACACACACACACACACACACACACACACACACATTGGCCCAAACATTGGCAAAGGCTAATGGATTTACACAGCTAGGTGTATTTACATTACAATCATCCACCAGCAGGTTGTGCACACAACTAACTGGCCAATCCCACACACCTCCTGTAGGGGTCCTCGTAGGCCAGGAACAGGCACCTCTTGGGCAGCTCTTTGAGAAAGGTTTCTTGCTCGTCCTCTGACTCGTCCAAACTAATGGATGTAACAAAAAGGAAGACCATGTTGCAAGGATGGACAGATAAACTTAAAAGCAAAAAAAAAACCTACCCAAATGTTGGTTTGCATATTCCTTTTCTTTATGAGGACATTTGGTCCTCACAAAAATAGCAATACACATATGGGCAATGACTGAGAAATAGAAGGACTATCAAAATTCTCTCATCTGAGGATATTTTACTGGTCTTTCTCATTATCAAGAGATACAAAGAGATTATAGTAATATATATATATATACATATATATATATATATATATTATAATATATAATTTATTTGGAGAATGAATGTGATTTCATTGCCAGTTAATGCAAGTCCTAAGTACTAACAACACCCTAATGCTTAACGGTGTGTGTGGTGTGTGTGTGTGTGTGTGGTGTGTGTGTGGTGTGTGTGTGTGTGTGTGGTGAGAGTGTGTTGTACCTAATGTACAGGAGAACCAGCTGAGCAGAGCGATCCACATAGGATTCATCTGTCAAGCGTTTGAAGAAGTCGGCGAGCGTGGGCGCAAACTGCTGGCAGCTCTCACAGGCAGCAGATGCAAAGAAGAGCATCAGGATGCGGTTCTGCAGGCGCATGACAATCTCACGCTCTGTGTCCAGCTCATCCTGGTCCCTGTTGTTCTTTACCAGGACCCGGTCAACGAACAGGTCCACCATGGCCAAGAGTGACCAGAAGGAGGGCTGAGGCTTACAGGAAGGTACAGGGAGAGATGAAACAAAGAATTTATGTACACTGGTTTGACAGGGAAATCTACTTTAGTGAGACAAAAGGATACTTGTGAACGTTTTCACATGCATACATGTCCAGTATGAAGAAAGTGCAGACTATACAATATAGACTATACTATATATAATAATAACACACATGAGAATACCATTTATCTTGCATATTGTGTGATTTGACAACTCTTCCCTTTAAATTAGACTGTATGTATTCTACTCAGACAGACTTATAATACTCCCATTAATATTATGAGTCCATCTTGCAGGCTGTTAAATCGGATAATCCTCACAGTTGCTTACCTCTTACAAATATTATCTCCCCTTGAGGCCGCAAATCCAAAAAGAAAACAGACTTCAAAATATCGGGGTTTTTTCTCTTTTCTACTCTTCCTGGGTTGTACTTGAATCAGTTCCCAGCCTGTCAGTTCATATCACATTCACTCATTGACTGTGTCTCCTTCACCTTGATGGCAATAGCTGCTCACTCCCTCTTCCTTTGTGTCTCTGCGCTCCACCTCCTCCCTTCTGTCTGGGAGGGAGGGATTGAAAGGCAAGGTGACAGAGGGACAAGGGACATGAAGTGCTAGCAGCAATTGTGTGTGTGTGGGTGTGTGTGAAGGCAGTGACTGAGCGAGAAAGTATAGAAATTACAGAATGAGAGACATGTTTGAAAAAATAAAAAGACCTTAATGAAGTGAGCCACAGTGAGACCTTTATTATTCAGTAACTAAAGGAGGAGCAGAACCACAGGGAATGTCTGGTTACTGATAGTCGGATTCACTCTACTGAGAACACCAATATGGTCCATAAAGCCACAGCAGAGACACATAGACACAGTTTGTTGGCAGAATAGAGAATTTATTAATACAACTTATATTTATTTTTTTAGGACCAGTGTGTAGGATTTAGTGGCATCTAGCGGTGAAGTTTAAGATTGGAACTTGGGAGCATAAAAACTCCACACAAAGCCAGCAAGAAACACATAGCCATAACATATTATCACTATGTGCTAGAAATCTTTTGGTTAAACACTTGGGTTTTTATACATCCAGCAGACACGGAGCAACATTATCATTCATTTGAAGTTGTATTTCTGTCCTGATGAGTCCAATAAAATAAAATTCTCATCTTTCGCTCTGCTTAGTCTCCACCAGCTCCAGCACCAGAAAAAATATGTAGGTCTCTAGCTGCAAGATGTTAAACTTTCTTCAGTAGCATGTCGTTAACCTTGGTTGTTTGTCATTTGCTGCTGTGCAGCTGAAAACATCTGCCTGGTGCTGTGGGAAATGGGGTGGATGTGAATTAAATGACCTGAATGACCAGAAAACATTAAGCTAAAAGAGGTGAAAAAGAGTTGCACAGTTGGGTTAGTCTCTAAGAGTAACCCCTTTCTCACTACACATAGTCATTTGATCCACTGTGATTTGTGAAGCTTTAAATTGGGATTCTGGGGCTTATATAGACAGAAACCGTTTTAGACACATATATGAATGTTTCTGTGTTTGACTGAAAGATTTAAGTACCTTAGACTGGACTTGAATAAACACAAAAGCCTTATATATTTTTATATATGTGTGTCTTTTGTCTTCATCTTCTCCACCTTATTTCATTATCTCCGTCCTTTCTCTTTGTATCCCACGTTCCATCTTTCTCTTCCTCCTCTTCCTTTCCATCTTTGCCCTTCCCCCATGACTTCCACCATCTCTTTTTCCTCTTGTCGTCCTCTGTCTTGTACTTCAGTCTCCTCAAAGGGTCAGTGGTGCTACGCAGATTTAGGTTGTCAAACTCCTCGTTGAGCATGAAGCTCCTCTCAATAAGCTCTGCTGATTCCTGCCAGTCTCTGAAACAGTCGGAACCGAAACGACAGATGTCCTGCACAGCATTTGGAGTGAGGATGGAGCCATCAGGACGAAGAACCACTACTGTCGGTATGTCCTTCACCTTAAACATGGCTTGCAGTTCTCTGAAAAACAGAAAAATACATGCACACACAGGCATGGCAATGCTATTCAGCATGTATAATCAGTTTTATCAGTGTGTGTTAATGTATATTCTTCTATAACTTTAGAAATAAACTCAAATAGGTTAAACATACAAATGTATGCACATAAACAAATGTTATCTTCATCCACCTACATCCTGTATGGGTCCTCAAAGGCCAAAAACAGAACCTTTTTGTGCAGCTCTTTGAGGACTCTCTCCTGCTGCTCCTCTGATTGGTCCAAGCTGGAAAGAGGAGGTGGAAATGGAAATCTTAAGAATGATAAAACAGCGTGAATGTGGGTTTACGCAATCCCATGTGTGCATCAGAGAGATAAAAAAGAAGGAAAGATAGAGACCTGATGTAGATGAGTGCAAGCAGTTTGGGGTATTCAATGTATGCTGGATCTTTCAGTCTTTTAAAAAAGTCATTCAGAACAGGCAGAAACTCTTGGCACTTGTCACACTTAGTAGATGCAAAGAAGAGCATCAGGATGCGGTTTTCGAGGATACCGACAATCTCACGATCCGTGTTGAGTTCATCCTGGTCCCAGTTGTTCTCCACGAGAACTCGGTTTAGGAATAGGTCCACCATGATGAAGGAAAGGGATGGGAAAAGTTCTCTGTGGAGAAGAGATGGTGAAACACAGATACATGTGTGATCTTTATCATGGCTAGCGCAGTTCATTCATTACCTGCATTCATGCAATCTACACCCCAAATGAAAAAGCTACGTTTACACTGTTATATCATTAAGAGATCCTCTGAGGTTTCAGTGTAGTCTCAGGAGTTTAACTTTACAGACTTTCACCATCTCAAAGAGGATGAGTGTGAAGTTTTTGCATACAGCTATGATACATTCATATATTTGGGAAGCGCAATCACACTGTAGCAGAAAGAGAATTTTTTCCAAATTGTAAAAACATGCATTGTGGCTGCCTTGCATTATAGTGCATTAGCCCTTAAAAACTTTAAAATATTGGGTATTTCTTTCTAGAATTAAATATTTATGACTGAATAAGAAAGAATACAAATTAAAGGAAAAACATCTTTATCTTAAGAGTTTTACCATACAAGAACTCTGCTTCATCAAGACTTTGATTTACAGTGGCAGCACAAATGATTGTCATTTAAATGTTGCTTAACAAAAACAGTTCTTCTCATATAGGAGTCAATCACTCAGCATTAAAGTCTGCTTATATTTCTTCCATATTTATCCTGAACAAAGCACTTTATTTATATAAAACACATCATTCTGCCGGTGCGGCAGAGGAAGCTTTTTATAGATATTCGGAAAACAAAAACAGCTTTCAGGTAAAACTAGTTTTATTTTATATACGTATACATAAAAATACATGAACAGTGAACCTTCATTCTGTACATGAAGAAACACTTCTCTGCCACCTCTAACTTTGATTACAACAAGAGTAATTGTTTTCTTTTAATTGAGGGAAAACTGCAGATACAGGTCTGCACACTGTCTGAAAGGGTCAGTTAAGTTCAGTTTGTACAAAGGGACAAAGTCATCTTTTCAGATACAAAGTGACATCTGGACACTCGTGCACTTGATCAACAAACTGTGCAGACTGATATTATCATTTGATATGTTTTGATTGTCTAATTGTTTGTTTGTTTGTTTGACTGGCTGAATTAACTGTATTAACAGGAGAAACACTGAACCCAGTGAGAAATGAGAACATTTTGGGTGGATGTTCCCTTCATGTGATGCTCATTGACTGACTAGTGTTCATTTTTGTGTTGCGGCCTACTATAGGACATCCAGTCTGTAAGCTACAATACTTTTTGCAGACAAAAGTCAAAATAAAAACACAGCAGCCCAGCCAGGATCAGCTGGCATGGATGAATCAGCCATTAATGGGTTGGTGTTTTCCAAGAGCAGACTTATGGCTCTGAACAAAAAGAAATCACATAAGAAATAAATTTCAGATATAGAAATAAAGTTCAGGCCTAACAGCTCAGAAATGTGCTTTATCTGTCTTGGCCAGCCTGTATTTCACTGTCGCAGCAGTCGCTGCAGGCTATGAATTGACAGCGATAACCTCACAAATTAGATTTGGCTCTCTGGCTCTGAGCTGTGCCAGATCCATTTGAGACTACAACTCTGCACTGAAACTTCCAAGGCTGATGTAGAAGAAATATGTTTGAAATTGAGTAGCATTGCACCTTACCTGGGAAAAAAGAGAGGATTTACTGGAAGACTCAGAAAGGTCAGAGCTTAAATCCTACATTTGGAAAAGGTATTTCACAATCATCCAGTTCCATTTTTGAAGCTGATCGATCGCACCTGATATATACTAGCGACACTGCCTTGTTTTGTTAGTAGCAAATTTAATAGGCCATCAATCTTTGTACATATACTGGCAGCTGCATATACCACAAGTAATTTACCTCACCTTGAAACTCCTCAACTCCTTTAAGGAAAGAAATATATATCCAGTTTCTTTCAAGGCATTGTATTCTTTCTTTGATTTGGTATCTCTCTGCCTTTAAATCCTGGGTTTTTTAGTTTGTTATTTTAGTGACACCTTTCAGTTCCTCTTCACCCCTCTCTCTGTAATTTCTTCACCCTGCACTCTGTGGACTACTGAGAGAGATTACAGATAGCTGGGGGTGTGGCAGTGCTGTAATTCAGAGGCAGAGGTTGTTCCTGTGTATGTGTGTGTGTGTGTGCACCGTGGGGCCTAAAACTCCAGCTCAACAGTAGCAATCTTATTACTTAAAGAGAAGAAGGGAGGGAGGAAGGGAAGGATGAAGAAACAGGACAAATTGGATTGCAAAGAGAGGACTGACGTGTAGGTTAAATGGTGGAAATAACAGGAAACAAAGAGATATGTTTTCATGTTAGCATCAAGTGAAGCCTCCCAACCTGCTTCAGCCTTTCCTTCACATTCAAACTTTGCTAGTTGTGGCCTTACTGGTCAATTACTGATGTCACTCATTTGCCCCTCAGAGCTTTATAATGATTCTTTTGCATCCGGTTATCAAAGTGATTTGACAGCCAGTATGCGGAAGAATCAAGGAAATTAACTGAGACAGTCGATAGTTTGAGTCCAGTCTGGATCTAGTAAAACCCCAGCAGGTCCTACTGTAGAAAAGTGGCTATTGATCTGCAGAGGCACTTGCAGAAAATACCTGGCTTAATCTCAGAGTGGGGTGAGGTAAATATAGAGGTGGGGAGAGTGAGAGATCTAATAGGATTAGTCTGAGTCACAGACGTGGGCAAACGCACGTGGATGCACACACACACACACACACACACACACGCACACAAAAACACAGGTTATTCCATGGCATAATAAACATAAACATAATGTGGACATGTGAGCAAACACACATGCTTGAGTTTTTTAGTTTAGTGGTATTGCTTTACTGCCCATTGGTCGGTCCACCACTTCTGACATGTCTCAACAACTTTTGGATTCTTTTTACATTCATGTACTTTTCAGGATAAAATTTAAGCACTTTGGAGATTCTGTTTTTTAACTAGCGCTATCATTAGGTCAGAATTCACAAAAGTTCAATTTGTCCAACACTTTTGTCAATGATTAAATACCTGCAAAGGTAATGACATTCCCATCAGCCATAGCTGTACTTTGTGTTTAGCACTAATTATCAAATGTTAGCATGCTAACAACACATACAAATATTGTGAACCTCGCACGTATTACCAGCTAAACATTCAGTCATGTTAGTATGACCTTGTGAGCATGCTTGCATTTAACTTAAATTGCAGCCGTGCCTAAATAAATAATTCAAGTGTGAGACGTCAAGAATATGCAAAATACTGTAATGGTAAAAAATGATTGTACATACACATCCATCCAGTATAAAGAATAATCATACACACCAGACATGTTTTTAATAAAGTAATTTTAAGTCTAAAGTACATTTTTTGATATATTTTATATTCCATGTAATTCAGTGAATAAAATGGATGTAGGTATCATGAAACTGTGTAACAGTCAGTGTAGCAGGGTCATGCCTCGCAGCTAAATGAGGGATTGTCTGTGCAAACAGTGAGGGAGAGGGAGTAATGGCAGATTGCTGCAGCTCAAACTGACCATTATGTACTTGCAGGGCAGGCAAACACCAGCAGGCACTAATTAAAAGAAATGTCTCAACCGGGTCGTGGGACGTTCATGGCTGTGCTGAAATTAAACTGCTGTGTGCCAAACAAAAGGCAAAGCAGAGTGTATTTTGATGTTTTAACCACTGTAGCTCAGACTAGAATTTTTTTTCCAGTGCTACCATGTATTTTTAACTGAACTGATGATTGAGTATATCTATATAGTTCAAGCTATATTGAGTAGAAAACAACCAAGCAAGCCTTTCATTATAAAAGCTTTTATTCATTCTTTGGTTTAAAAAAAGGCACACTTTAAAAACAGAGGAGAGACAACACATGAAAAGTTACTAAAAATCTATATTCATTTGTTTTTCTGATCTTCAACAAACAAAATGCTACAAAAGTCGCAATATGTAGTGAGGGGAAAACACTAAACGAATACACTGATGCTGTCAAAAGGTTTGACAGGAAATAAAAGAAAAAACAGATACATTCATGAGTAAAAAATCCAGGTCAAGTTACTAGGTAACAACCTTGTTAAACTTAAATAACACACTGGCTACTTAGAGCTAAACTTAACAGCAAGAGACAAGGAAGAGCAGTGGTTCCCAACTCAGGTCCCCAGATCAGGAGAGGATTCCTTTTACACAAAGCTATGCTTTGTTGTTGAAAATTACTGGATAATTGTACTTCTTCAGGACTCTTAAAAAGTATTCATTTATATGAAGCAGGGAAAATTGCACCATTGTACAACTCATTAAAGCCAGTAGACATATGCAACTGGTGATTAGAGGTTCCAAGTAGACATTGCCAAACAGGTTGGGAACCACTGAATAAAGCAGAGTATAGCACTGTATAGAAGAGATGTAACAGTTTGTGGTTGGGCTAGGTACTGCTTATCTTCTTCCAATTTGTGTTGTCTTCTGTTCAATGGGACACAAAGGGGGAATTTACATATATTGGCGTATGGGATAAGTCTGGGTGAAATATTATTTAAAACGGGGAACTTTTGGTCAAAGGATGTGTGCTGGATGCAATAAATAAAACAAAAGCTGCTAGCGGACTCTTCAAGAGTTAACTCTACATCTAACCTCCTCTCTTAAGAGAAAGGTCAAATAGTGGAGACAGTAATGTACAAGGAAAAACTTTTGTTCCTAATTTACTCTGCCTTTCCTCTCTTTTCTACTGCATTCTGTTATATTCCCTCCACCTTATCCATTTCCCCCCACTATCCCAGCTTTGTTCTATCTCCCTCATTCTTATCTCTGTATGCCAGAGTTCTCTCCATCTCTCCTCCTCATTCCTCTCCTTTTCATCACAGCTCGTCCCGTGCACTCCAGTTCTCCAGTTCAGACTGCAGTACGTCAGAGTTCTGGGCCTCAAAGCTCAGCTCCCCCTGCTCTTGAGTTTTCCTCGACTTGGCTCGGTCCCAGTCGGTTCTGACCGTCTCGTTGTCCCAGACCACTGATGTTTCCGTGTCGCTGATGTAGCCCTCGTCTCCTGTGTAATGGGTTGGATACACCAGAAGTGGCTCGGCAGAAAACGCATGCAGGTCCCGACTCTCAAAGTGGTCCATGTACTCTGATCTGATGAGTGAGAGGAGCGGAGATGCGATTAGATTAGCAAGAGCTCAAAAAGAAGAGCCAGATAAAGAGGAACAGAAGGAAGAAAAAGGGACGGTTGGGTTATACTCACACTGGATGTTTGTTGTACATGACAGGCAGGAACTCATCGACAGGAAGCATCTTTGTCAGAGGTTCAGCCCTCAGGAGCTTCTGAGCTCCTTGTAATGACAACATGTAGCCTAATGTCCAGTAGGAGTAGTCTGCTTCCACCAGATTGTGGATGTTTGGTACAGACGTCTCTGAGTGGTCCACCTGCATTCGCTTCCGCCCGATGTAACTGCATTAAAATAAGAGAGACAATAAGTAACACAAGCACTAAACCCAGTTACACCAGCATTTATAACAGCAAAATTTCAGACCTTAATGAACTTGGAGAGTGCAAAATGGTGGAAGTTATTACACATTAGCTGTGCTGCAGCATCCAATTTCGTATAACCATGTTCCACAAAAGAGCTGGAGCATGGTTTCTGTCTGCCGTGAGACAGTAGTGCATTAATACATTTTCATAGATTAAATGTGTTAACCTGTTGTCTAGCTTGCAAGTGAGCAAGTCACTGCATCACCAAGCTTCCAGCATTATTTATTTCACCACAAATGAACCCCTCTTTGCTCAGACTGTGCACTTAGGCAACAAAAGAAAAAGAATTCCCATATATAATGGAGACAATTACAGCTGCAAAGTGAGAGATTATTCAACACCGCAACACCAATGACCCCTGGATAATGTAACAGTACTATAAATTTACATTATGGACATTAGTGTGGAGTGTTTCAGTTTTGATTCTGAGAAATCATGTTTTTTTATTCAATTTGGAAAAGATGAAAATCAGAACACTTCAGTTGGGAACAAAATGCAGTGCCATAGTTGCAGAACGCATCCAAAATTCCTCCTCCTTCCAAAAATCTGTTGTTCTTCTTGTTCTTACAGTTGGACGTTTGATCTTCACTGTGCATAATTATGTATGTGCAGAGTTTAGCACTAGAAGGATGTTTTCACATTAATCTGCTGAAAGTGGAACATTTCTCTGAGCTCACTGAAAATCAGATTTTAAGGGGCGGGGCCTACCAACATGATTGACATCATGTGACATTACAAATAGTTTGGAAGTCAACCCTGGTCCTGGTTCTGAAAATTTAAATAAGGTAGAAGAAGGAGATGTCTTTTAAAACATTTTTAATGGGAACATTGCACTTTTTTGTGGAAAGAACATACCAGACACAAATTATTGTTCTGAGCAGGTTATTTATATATCTTGATACATGACTGGAGGGGATATTTAAACTGCTAAAAGTATTACAACATATATTATGATCTTTAGCCTCAGTGGTGCATGCAGCAGAATTTTGAACTCAGCGATTGGATGTCCCCCCCCATCAAACTCTCCTTGGGAGTTGTAGTTTTCTCCTCACACTTTTATATACCTTCCTACCGCAGGTGCTCATTTTTGTACAAATGATTCAACTGGGAGACTTTCATGCTCATACTGTACAAGCTTTGAAAGAGCTGTCTGTCACTTTGCACGGTCTGTGCAGAAAATTAAATGGACTTTTACATTCAGAAATAACTTATCCCAGTTTACTATCCTATGACTAAATCTCTGTGAATTTTAACATGCAAGAGCAGCTCATCAGTGTTATGTTAAAATATTCCCACATGTGTTTTCTGCATCTGATTAGTGCTATCTGAGATATCATGTGTGACAGATGGACAGATTTCACTGTAGGGGGACAATAATCCTCTGTTTACTACGTCATGCTTTCCTTCTGTTCACTGAAGCGTCACTCACATGAGATCCCAGTCCAGCTTGTGCGTTGTCACTTCCTGCAGCAGCGCCTGGAGACGTCGTTTGAAGAACACTTCGAAGCGGAGGTCGTCCTCGATGACCAGGGAGGTCTGCAAACCCCGATCTACGATCTACACACACAGAAACACATACACATGAATTTAGTGCAGTGCAGTGCTGCTGAGATGATGGTGAGCTGGCTAGGCATTAGTGTGATGGAAAGATTTCTTATATCCTTTACTGGCATCAATAATAATAATCAGAATTTCTTTTTTCAGTTCCCTTGTTCAAGAGTATAGGTGTTCACAATAACACATACTCTATATAATTATATATTATATTAAAAGTATACATAAGTTGCTTTCCATTCCGTTGCATTAACTTGGTTCAGGTGCTTGAATGTAGCTGGTTTAAATCCTAATACTAATGGTGTTCATTGGGGAAATTTTTTCCGGACAAATTATGCAGTTAAATTGTAAAGTCATAAAAAAAGGAAACAATCCAAAAAAGTACATTTCTTTTAGAAAATCTACAATATCTACAGTAAGAACATTTTCTTTTCTGATTCAATGTTGAACTAAACTGTGCACAGGAAGATATGAAAAAACATCGTCAGGTATCACCAAGTTGTTCAAAAAACCTCATTTCACAAAAGGTCATACATTTATTGAAACATAAATCAAACAAACTCATTACTCTCCGCAAGCTGCCTTTCCTCACACAAACTGAGTTACTGTGTTTTTCAGTAGTTAACGTTATCTACCACATACAGGCAGACCCAGAGGCCTGAGGCCTGTCCCAGCGTCTCACCTCCTTCCAGATGTTGTAATGAGAGAGGAAACAACCCAGTTCCCCCTTGGTGAGAGGTCGACCGTGATAAGGGTCTTTGTATCCTGGCAGCATCTTAATCCCCATAGACTCTATATCAGTCTTGTTCAGAGCTCTGAGAGAAAGAGAAGTGATAAACAAAAAGATTAAACATGATAACAATAAATCACATCGATATGAAGTGTGTCTTGAATAAAAATGTACAACGCAAATATAACAAAAGCTGTTTAGGTTTTATGAATTAAAATCAGGCTATAGTAGAAGAAAATATGTAAAACATGACTCAACCTGATTAATGACTGGAGAGCATTAATAAAGATTAGAGCAACATGTTCCTCACAAGCGAGCTAAATCTACGTGTTCTGGGAATCTTTTAATGACAGCTTGTACCCACTACTCTTCACCTGGTTGTTTGTCTCAGCTCAGCCTCCCTACATCAATCTACACCGAATGTTGCGGAGGTACAAATCAGGAAGACACAGGCAGTGGGGGAGGAAGAAGATGAGAAACGTACTTGCCATCCACAGCAGCAACAACCTTACAACTGAGCTCCTGCTCGTACAGAGTTCTTAGCATTCGCTCACGACGGTCAGATCTCCGCACCAGATTGATCATGAACACCTGGGTGCACACAAATTCAGAACCTCACACACATGCGTAGGAGTTGTGTGTGTTTTTGTGTGTGTGTGTGTGTGTTTGTGTCTGTGACTGAGTGTGTGTACCTCATCAAAGCCCATCTTGTTAGGCTGCTTGGGAGGAAGAGACAGGAAGCTGGAGGGCTCCAATGGAGGATTTTTCACTTTCAAAAGAAAAAAAGGGGAGTGGGGGTTACAAAGAGAATGTGTAATGTGTTGAAACAAGGAGTTTCCAAACTGTGGTCCAGGGATATTCAGGAGATTTCCAAGGAGCTCCCAAAAATGAACCGTACTTTATACATACAAGGATTTAGCAAGATGAGTAATTCTTATAACATGGAATCTATTTTGGGAGTCCCTGAATTACAAGGACATACTCACTTAATTTCATTTGCATTAAAAAGGCACTTTCTTGTGCACTGTTTTCTCTCCTGTTGTACTGTATGTGTCATCTGAACAGCTGTCCATGCTTTTAGCAGGAGTCATTTTGATGTGTGGGAAAAGCAAACAAAGTCTAATTAAGTATGGGATTTTTAGGCAGAGGCAAACAGTTTATTGTTTTGCTATGGTAACTGTAGTCCAATAAAACTTTAAAACTTTAGGCTGCTTCCAGAAAACTTGTCTTGCTTACTCAACCAACAAACTTGCAAACAAACTTGAACTCTTGACTCACCCATGACCTCAAGCTGAGTATGCAAGAAGCTCTCCACCTCATCCTGCAATGTAGCATGGGAACGCATTGGAACTGGGAAATATCCGTAGGTTTCTTTGTTGCACACATACATCTGCACATCTGAGAGGATAAAAGAGGAAAAACATGCTTACAGATATGTACAAAACACAGCTAGAAAGACATGACCAGCCCTCTGTTGCATTTGTCTCACCTGCAATGCGAGCAGAGTAGGCAAAGACGATGACATCATCTAGGGCCCAGCTGTACTCCGGGTGTGGTGGATAAAAAGCCAGCTGACGGGAGGCCTCTTTTTGTAGGTCTACTAGGTAGGTAGAGTGGACCATCGGTACAGCGAAGCAGCCGCGACGCTCCTGCTTACGGATAGGCATGTAGGCTGGTGTACGCTTGTAGTATCCCTGCAGGCACAATTGTATTATTTCCTCATAAATAAAAACCTGGTGAAGACTCAGAGGGTCAGACGGAACTTGATATGAGATATTTGACTGAGACTTGATTGAGAGAATTGGCTGCACTCAGTCTGTGAGTCTATGTACAGGATAACTGAAACTCCATATATTAAATTATTAGAAACTTGTGAACTTGATTGAGAAACATAAAATGTAACAAAGAAATTAAGTGACTGAGACTATGTAATACTGACTAATAGGAAAAGACATTGACCGACATGCTTATTGCCTTTAGGCAACAGGCCCATTAACTGTCATGGAAGAAAATGTTCCTTGTAGGAAGAAAAGCGGCAGACTCTTGGTTGGAGTTGGTTTATTTTGTGCTGGAGGATAGACCAAGTCCATATGTCTACTCTGATTTGAAAAGAAGCAAAGATGAGTACTTAAAGGCATCCTGGCTAGACCGAAATAGATCACAGACAGAACTGTATCCAAGACATGCAAACACATTAATTTCGGATACATCAGATGTTCAAGTTTGTCATAATCACACTGGCATAACTGTAATGACACCAGAATAACTGCATACTTACTCCCACACTGCCAAATGATAAAAAAACTAAACATCAATTAAAAAGACACTGGTGTCTTGGAGGAGCTGTGTAGGTTGTCTGTGTACCAGCTATATTCAACTGATATTGTGAAATATTAAGCCATATCAGATCAGTAAAGTTTCAGTTTACCTGTGAAACAAATCATTTACACATTTGCACAGTAATGTGAAGGAAAACGCTGTAATGAATACAATCAAAATGAGAAAACATCTCTCCCACGACTACAAATTGACTCATTTTCAGTGTTTTCTAAAGTGACTTATTTGCACAAATTTGATTTCCTCATGCATAAGAAAAAATAAGCAAATGTAAGATTCCTCCTCCTTGATAAATCAGTCTGTTGTTACAGCTTGTGTGTTAGAGTAAAACAGGATGCTCGTGGAAGCTTTATTATTGTAACATTTCTAGAGCTGTACTAACATACAGCCCATATATAATATTTGTATAATAGTCTCATAGGGACAGTATTTGGTCAGGTGTAGCTTTTAAATGACCTTAATTAATTTAAATGTTTAATCTGATTTCAAATCAAGTATTTACACCTTTCTTTGCCAGCTGCCAGAAGTGTTAATACATTGGTCAAAAATACAAACTGCCAGTGGAATATTTATACCACACCCATATCAGATGTACCTCATACAAAATTCAGTGTGTAAACGTGGTGCAAAGGGAATGAAGGAGCTGTCAGGTCTACCTGAATTATACAGGTGTCAGTGTAAAATATGTGAAGTACCTGTGAAGTCATGCCGCACCAGAAGTTAGAGTACGCAGCTCTGGACTCCAGCATGGGTGCTACAATAGTTTTGTTCTCGCTCATCAGCTTCCACAACACATCGGGATTGGTGAGCAGGTTGTCACAGTCAGCCACCTGCAGACGGAAGAGAAGGGCACAATACTGACACATTCAAACACACACAAAATGTCACCTACTGCAACTAAATGATTGATTGAACCGCAGCAACATGGTTCGAGAACAGAGAACTGTGAGTATACGCAGCTCCTTCTTAACTCACTTCATCTCTCAGCCCAGAACAAGCCCATCCAACAGACTGCAGCAGGCTGCTCTGTACTACATTTAATCCTTGTGTATGTTTGATGTGTCTCAAAAGAACAGTGAATGAAGACTGCTCCCATCCAACCTGCATTTTCTTCAGACAAAATATTTGTCCACCTGTATTGTATACTAATAAGTTAAAGCTGTGGTCATTCTTACGGTGACGTTTGGAACTGTACTAAACTGTTTCTACTAAAGCCTGACCGATAATCAGCCAGGCTGATATATCGGCTGATATTATCCCAGACGCATCAGTACAGCTTATATGTCGGCCAATAAGTAAAAAGAACTGCCAAAAACATTTCTGAGATAGTTTAGAAACATTTCATATTTGTTGAATGGACTGTACTGACAAACTGTTAAATCTCCCGCTTAGTACACATCTTTGTTATAGTTCTTTAATAGCTACATTTAAGGATTAAGTATTAAGGAATCCTTATGAAACATTTTGATTACAATAGTGATAAATGTAAAAACTAAAAAATCCATATCGGCAACAGGCACAACAATCCTGTTTTTCTCATTAAAGCCGTGGAAAGAAAAATCCTTTCTGAATGTCTGGCAGGTGTTACCTCAACACGATCAAAAATATTAAAATCCCAACTCAAGGTCTACTTACTGGCTTAAACGCTTGAGGAAAACATTTTAACAATCTCTAAATCATTGCACTTTATATTAAAATGCAGGTAACCATAGCAACGTTCATTCGACATTACCACCGGTTAACTCTTACTGGCAAATAAATGACCTAATCATGCATTAAACTGACTAAAACCAAATATCTGAACTAATTTTACTAAATAGAAATGAAACGTTAACATTAAACATTATAAAAACATGGTCTTTATTCGTGAGTATTCATCAAAAATGTATGTTAAGAAATGGTTTATTAATCATTGGTTTTGTCACTTTAACGTAGTTCTTATTCTGTTATGTTATGTAAAATATTGAGGGTTTTTTTTTCATCCAGATTTTTTATTTTTACCCTGTAGATGATGGATTTGTGGGTATTTAAATAGTCAATTCTCCTACTTACACACATCTCCTCACACATCTGACCCAGAGTCAGAGACATCTCTGAGAGTGCATAATAAAAAGAGGCTCAAGAAGCTGTTGAGTGGATGATAACATACCAGGAGGTAGTCGGCCCAGATCTCACGGGCAGTCTCCAGCGCTGCCTGGCGGAGCTTCATTACATGTTCATAACGGAGATTATTCCAGTGCTTAGGCCCCCCCTCGTCTTCAAAGGCACTGAGACATGCACAGACAGACCCATTAGGTAATCTACTCATTACACACACCCACACACACACACACACTCTCACACACAGTACCTGGGTTCATCATCAGGTCTCCACTCCACATAGTGATAGTAATTCTGCACCTTGATGAGCCACTCTCTCAAGATGGCTGTAGTGTTATCTACGTTGTGATCTGTCGCCACCCTGTGGGAGGATGACAGACAGCAAAGAGAGAGACAGGCAGAGAGACAGACAGCAAGAGAGAGACCATGAGTAAGGAGTAAGACGTGCACCTTGATCAGCAGTACCAACTGTGTAAGATATTCTTCTCACCGAGCCAGTGTCACGTTGGTTTAGAGGTGGATATAATGATTTACTCTTCTATCGCTGTGTGTCAAATGTTACATTAGAGCAGTGATATATTAAGGTGCACCGATCTGATACCCTGGAACATTGTTGTTCTCGACACTGCCCTTATTAAGACGTGACCAAGCTTCATAAAAACTGTTGAAATTCAGTGATTCCACCTTTAATCGGCTGCACTGGGCCAGTGACTGAATTTTGAGCAGCACAGCAATCCTTCTGCCTTATTTATTCATGTTTGCCAACAGTTATTATTCTGTCATTCACATTCTCACCACAGGAGCTCCATTGTTTTCTGCTCTGGTCCATTCATTTATTACAGTGAGCTCATACCTACATGTATATATCTGCATATCATGCTTTTAGTAAGAGCAATATTGAGTTGTATATCCAATATTGATATAATATTGATTTATTATCCATCTTGTTGTCATTTTAGCAGAGTTGCACATCACTAATGTCAGGCGTGGACAAAGAAGAAAAACGGCAGACAATAAGAAGGGGAGGACTGGCATTCGTCTGCTGTCTGTGTTATCATAACAAATCTGTGTGAGTGTGTGCGTGTGTCAGTGAGGCACACAGACACAGACAAAGCCAGAGAGAGAGGGGGGGAGAGAGAGAGAGGGTAAGAATGTGTAAATATGAGAGAAATGGATTTACTTCCAGCCCTGTCATGTAGTGAGTGACAGTCGGCGTGCTCCAGGTGTTAGTTTCCCATCTGTCCGTGGCGATTTAACACAGTAGTGCTGTCCCAGCACCCACATGTGACCGACTTACCAATCCATCTTCTTCTTCCTCCTCCTCCTCCTCTCTCTGCACCAGTCTACCTTTCCCTGTCTGACTGCTGTGGAGTTTTGAATGAGCAGAGGCAGTGAATAAAGAAGGGTTTATAGAGAGTAAATAGTTGGGATTTCTTGTATGCCATTAATAGTCCCATGGCTAAAGGATAAGACAGAGGAGCTGAGGGATTCATGGCTTGATAATATCCATCACACACACACACACACCATGAGTCTGCATGCATGTGTGTCGATCTTGCTGCTTGCCAAGTACTCCATCTTAACCTGTCAGGCTGAAAACTGCAGGTATCGACACGTGGCTGGCAAGCGGCTCAGTTTGTCTTCCACATCGCATTTCAAAACTTCTCCTATGCGTTCTTCAACTGAGGGAAAAGATGTGTCGTACATCAAAGCAACCACGCAGAAAACTGAGCACTGGCTGCCACATGGGCACAGTTAGACTCAGAGGCACAGAGGCTGAATGTCTGGCTCGGACCCAAGAAAGAAAGGCTCAACATCCAGGCTGGGTTCATTTAAAGAGACACACGGATACTTGGATCCGTCATTCAAGCTCCCACTGAAAAAAGTTCAATTCAACATTCACTCTCAGAAGGCACAGCACCCTCTGGGATCAAACAATCAACTCGCAGGAGTGAATAATGTTTCATTTTAATCCAAACTCACGGAGTCAAACACAACTCTGCTTGAGGCTGTTGCCTTTTATTAGACCTCTGCGTTTGACGAGTAATGTAATTTGAGATGTCAGGTGTGAATGCAATGAAAAGATTAACTTAATCTTTAAAAACAGATCTACTGGCACAGGATCAAAATGAGGAGAGGAAGTGAGCAGTGCTGGAGACAAGAACAATCTGGAAGTTCTGGGGGGGGGTGACAGAACAGGCAAAGGAAGGTAAAAATCGAGCAGTAGCAAACAAACAGCCTTCGACAGACAAGCTGGTGTGTACTGGATACATGTTTTGACACTACTTTCATTTTCATGTTTCATGTCCACTTTAAGACATTCATTTTTTTTTTATACCATACTGGTTTTGTTTCCATTCTGCAAGACGAAACTGTGGAAAGGGGAAGGGGAAGAGGGAGGGGAAAGAAAACGGGAGGGAGGAGAAGAGGAGAAGGGGGGGGGACCGGAGGGGCGATAGATCCGTGAGGGAATGGAACTTTTCATGGGCACGACTCTGCTTGTGCAACCGACCTCCGTGCCCCGCTACCGGCGCGTGTACAGCCACTCCACTTCGACTTTAATTCATTTCACCTCCGATTTGATTTGTTATGAAGCGGCTCGCTCCATTACCTGCATCTTTACGGCAACACAGCGCCCCC
>NW_023339729.1:9168194-9176968 GCF_004916995.1 Morone saxatilis
TGTCTCTGGTGCGCCCTGACGTTGACTCACACTTTATCGTACTGTAATACACCTAAAAAAAACACTTTTAAAAGTTTTGACATGACACAGTGAGACGTCCCGTGTTATTCCTCTAACTAAGAACTGGTGACACTCACCACAGCGCAATGCGGTCCTTCGGATAGTCGAGCCTCTCGATGGTTCCGAGGAACAGCGGCAGAGAGTGCGCCGAGTTGCGGCAGACCAGCGCGATGACGACCCGGGGAGCGAGGAGCGGAGACTCGGGGCTCCAGCGCTCCTCGGGGAAATACCCCCGGCTCGGGCCCGGCAGGAGAACGAACAGCAGGGCGGGCAGCAGCGAGGTGACCCGGAGCATGGCAGGGGAGAGCAACTCGCTGGTGACGCGGCGGACAGAGAAGGGCACGGAGAATGTGGAAAGCTCAGGGTCCCGCTGTTGTGTTATGCCGACAGTGGATACATGGCGGAGGAACTAGATGAATTAAAGGGCAGGTCTGGACTGGATTAAGGGGAACTAGGTGTTCTCAAAAGACAGCCATAGGCCCACCTTTCTGTGCCTCCTGTACGAGTTGGAAACTAATTATATAACATCCTGCCATGTTTGGGGTTAGGTTAATTCTATGCAATACACATACATTTTTGTATCATGTATGTATGGGGCCTAGTAGACTATTAGGCTTTATTCCGTAATGTGCTGTCCTCCCCTTTAAGAGCAGATCCAGCTGTATGAAGCGACATGGGCGTGTCCATGTGTTCAACTTACTGCAGGCCTGGAGCATGGATGTGTGAGAAACTGCAGAAACAATCATAAAGACAGAACATACAAAGCACTTTATGTTTGAGGTTATAACCTATACTAAACGTTATGGTGTTGTTGTACAGTTTCTTCATGGTTCAGTGAGATGGATGTATTCTCCAGCATCAAGCAGTGAGGGCGTGTGGCTTTCTGAGTTGGCCAAAGTGTCATCCAGGTCGGATATGGTGCTTGGTGTGAGTGTTTCAGATCCTGAGGCAGAGCCTTCAGATGTCTGGCAGAAGTTGTGCTGGAATCTGCAGGCATCAGGAGTTAGCAGATTGTGGTACACTGGCTCAGAGAAACTACAGCTGGAGCTGCAGGGGTTGCTGGGAGTGATAGGGAGAGGCATGAACTGCTGTGGCAGGGAGTACCTCATCACTGCAGGGGAAACAATACACACACAGCTGTTGGCAGAATTGTAACCCTGACACCACGTTCTTGAAAATGTAGCAGACGAATGGTACAATTTTTTTTTTTAAAAAGGCATAAGGTTATATGGGAAAACCATCACACACTGTACCGGATTGGATATAAGAGGTCAAGTTGTCTTTCAAGATGGAGTGGAAGATGGTGTCAGGGTGGATGAAGAGGGCCTGGTCTGAGTCAACCATGGCATAGTAACGAGACAGATCCTGAAATCAAGAGGAGTTACCATTAAAATGAAGACCAAAAATAAAAAAGATAAACACATAAAGATGTAAAGACCCCGTACCTGCTCACCCACACCATGAGTAAATGCTGGCAGTGTTATCAGCAGGATCATCTCCAGAACTAACTGAGACCGAAGAGCTAGCAGTTCTGTGTCCAGGTGCTGTGTGAGACAGAGACAGGGACAGACGTACATTTAGGTTTGTAGTTCAAGTGTGTTTTTCCCAAGCCCCCCCTGGTACACACCTTGACCACTTTATCTTTGACCCTATACAGCACCGCTGTGAGCTGGGAAGAGTCGAAGGAGAAACATGAATATCGAGAGACCAACTTCCAGAACATCGCAGCACACATATCAACCATCTGGAAAAGAAAGAAGAGTGGAGGGATGTGAGAGACGACATAGTACATTTAAAAAAAAAAAAGGTTGTTCTTTACCTTAATTTACTGGATACACAAACATGTTAGTTAAATTACTTTGTAGAGAGCGTTCTGAGCTTTGAGTACCAAGGGTCTCCAGGCTCCACTGTGGACTCCCCATGTCTCCTGGAGCCACATGCGCCCCTCTGAGCTCAACTCCAGCCTGTCGAGGCACTGCCACACCCTGGCATCGTCTGGTCCGAGGCCACTCAAAGGCATCAGCAGCTAAAATATAAACCACTTATGTATAGTGCTGTGTGTGTGAATCATTGACAGTATTCATCAGGCTCTCACATTAGAGTGTAGTTCTACGTACAACCTTAGATTTACTGTAAAAATGCTGAACATATTCCATCCCATAGATGACCTAAGGTATTCACACACGTTTCCAGACATTTCTCTTAATGATTATTAAGAGAAACATGACATTAAAATATGTTGTGCCTCAGGCCTCGTAAACACTTCACATTCCATCACCATTATACAACGGTATAGCTGCCAGTCAAATGATAAAGTGGTCTGAATAAAAACACCTCCCCTGTTGCTTGAGGGAAGTTTTGATCAAACATCTTCCTTCTGCTATTAGCTACCATCTAGAACAGTGATCCACACATTGTTGGCCTGTGACCAGAATATTTATATATTTATTAAAATATATAATTATTGAGTGGTGTAATAATATTATCCCAAATATTTTCAACAATGTTACAGAGAAATCTGTAATTTTAATCCAGTAACAGAGCTTGTCAGCGGTCACCTGTCTATGGCATCATATCCCCTCAGCACATATGTCACTGTGTTGTCTGCCAGAAGCTGTCATAAACTTTTCATACAGTTTTTGGCCACATTTTTACATTTTACCTTTTAGATCTTGGTTGTTTGTTAACTATATATTTCAATCGGATGAAGGATTTTAGTCATCGTACATCAGCAGCTCAGCTGGCAGACCCTCCAGGACATCCTTTGCCTGCCTAACAGTGTCAGAAAAACACAGATTTTTAGGATGAAACTGCTTTATTCAGTGTTTCTACCTGTTTTAATCCCACCTCAACAATGAACCCTGAAGGAATCCTAACTAGGAGAATCTGACTGCAATGATGGCAATGGTGGGGAAGACAGCAACTCCCATGATCCCACGCTACTTCACAATGTCATCAAACTTTTGCTATTTAATGTGACAATCCCCCTAGCAGCAGAGATTGCATAAATTACGTTTAAAACGAAACAATACTACTTGTGACATCTCATCAAAGACATTGTGGTCTCAGTATGATCATGCGTTGCAACCAAAGATGATTTTTTTCCTTTTTTATATGAAGTATTTAAGAGGCCCAAAGAGCTTGAGAAATATCAGGTATTTCAAATAAAATGAAATCTTTTTAATCATGTTGACCCCTCAGATTTTACTCACTGATGGGTCCTGATGTCCAGGAACAACTGATTTTAAACATTTCATTGCTGAATTGTGGAAAGTAGTATCTTGTAAAGGAAAGGGGGTCAGAAACATTGGACAAACAAGGACATTTTTACTAAATAAATAACCAATGCCAATGCACCTTTTTGATATCTTTCACTGATGTGCTTTGTGATCCCAGGTCTACAATGCCATCACATGTCTCCAGGAAATATTGCCGGGCAGAAGCAAATCCATTGTAGGTGGGTGTGGCCACTTCCTGCAGAGTGCGGTCGAGCCTCGGGACGATTGTGTGTAGGAGAGACTTTAGCATCTGCTCACACATGTCCTCTAAGGTGAAAAGAAACGGATCCAGATGAAGATCACTGTCTCATTTTACAAATTCTGATTCCAAAACACACAAACACACACCTGTGATGGTGTGAGCAATGTGGTCTTGCAGCAGACTGGCCTGTTGCAGCCCTGCAGAGATCGCTTTCTCCACACCAGAACGATACAGTGACAAGTCCTGCTTCAGAGCAGCCATGGCAGCTTTTACCTGACATTTTGCTGTCCTGTAGCACTCAGATAGCAACTGACAGAAATACATATACAGTATAATAGAGGTTAATAGAAAGACATGTAAGATGCATTTGTCCATATGCTTAAGCCTATATTGCATTTATCTTATTTGACCTTTTCACTCACTCTGATCCAGTCTTTCCTCCTCCTACTGTGATGCACAACAATCCTGTGAAATATTTGCTTCTTGAGGTAGGGCATCACTTCTTCCATCACCATGCTTACCAACACCTGAAGGACAAAGAGGGACAGAAGAAGAATAAGTAGAAAGATGGGAGCTATAAGAGAGTCATTAAGCTTAGATGATCAGGGGAAAAAGGCAGCAAACAAAGACGACCTTTTGTCTGATGACTGGTACATAGATGATTGAATATTAAATGTACTTATATAGCCTTTATAGTCTTTCAACCGCTCAAAGCGCTTTACACAACATGTCACAGTCACCCATTCACACACCCATTCATACACTGATGGCAGCAGCTGCCATGCGAGGTGCCAACTGCTCATCAGAAAGAGATACTAAGAGACATTCATATGCTGATGGGATAGCATCAGGAGCAATTTAGGGTTCAGTATCTTGCTCAAGGACACGACATGCAGCAGGAAGAGCTGCCTACCTTCTGATTAGTGGACAATCCGCTCTACCTCCTGAGCCACAGCCGACCCAAGGCAAACAGAAATAGTTTAAAATGGACAGAGGAATGAGAGAATGAGGATTTATGGGAGGAATAGAGGTTTAGAGGATGACATCTTGTCTGATGACTACTCACCTCTTCCTCATCGCCCATTGGCTGTATCTCTGTTTGACAGTGTCCTCTGAGCTTCCTCAAGGAAGATACAGCATCTAAGAAGGCCCTGGATTCTGGTGTATCTTCACACCAGAGTACTAACAGACAATACACAATCAAGGGAATGGATGGAGGGAGAATAAAGACACTGAAGGGTGTGAATATTTAGTCTCATGATTTGGAACAGTGATAGAGAACTATACCAGAGCTCTGATGTTGTGCTGCAGCTCGTAGTACGTTGGCCCACTGTGTCTGTTCCTGGTATGATCCAGTGGCCAGACACACTGGGGCACTGTAAGGGTGCTCGATGAAGACAGGAAATGCTGTGGGGCAATCCCAACATGCCAGTTTACCACCTGATTTAGTGCGCAAACACACAAAAGCACAGACACGCATATTAAAGTGTGTTTGTTTAAATTAAATAGAAAAAAATGTACAATCTATAGACAATAACTAGCAGCTGCAGTCTAAAAGCATACCTTTGATATGTCGGCACATGTCATCCACTAACTCCTGATGCTCTTGTAGGGAGGTGCAGATATGACTGCCAGAAAGCACCAAGTCTGTCTTATACCCCCAACCACCTTCAAATACCTGGTCACATCCAAAGCCCCACACACACGGACACACAATGTGCAGATCAGGCTCCAGTAAAAACAAAACAGATGTAGGTCGGTGAGCAGATGGGTCCTGGTTTTACGTCTGTACCTGTCTGGACTCACGACTCTCAACTGTAAAACTGTTGGTGACCTGTAGGTGGCGATGTGTCCAGTTCCCATCTAGGTATTGAGGCAAAGTAACCTCCAACACAATCTCAGCATGTGTAACGACATCCTGGGGCACAGGGTAGAAGAGTTTCATACGTATAGATAAATATGAAAATAGGAAATCTTTTAGATTTTCTTACTGGATGCTGGGTCAGAGGTCGGGGTTCGGTTGGTTCTATGTGTTTGTTCCTCATGTGGGTCAGTAGATTTGAGCTGAGGTGATGTCGACATAGAGGAGCCAACGACTCCATGATGTCAGCGATGAGCTCTGTTCGTTCCCAGAAAGAAGTTAGCACCAGTATGTATGTAAAGTGCAGGTGAAACATTAAAGGAAAAACCTTAATAAATAAGTGTGTGTGTTTGTGTGTGTGTGTGTGTGTGTGTGTGCGTATCTGCATGCCCTTGTGGGTGTTTGGTAAATAGTGTCTTTCTCTGCTATTGAGCATGAATGACAAAAGACAGGGTTAAGTGAAAGGTGTACAAAGAGAGTGGAATATTACGGATAAGATTACATATTGTTGTGTAAGACACAATACATGAATATAATATAATATATATAAATATATAACATCTTTCAGTTTTGGCAGGCTTGTGTAAGGTAAGATGAACATTCAGTGCAATGTGAGGCAGCAAACACAGCTTCACATAACTGACAGACAAACACATATTTACCACCATTTCTACAGGCTTACCTGAGATGTACTTGTGTTCCTTGGAGTTTAGGTGACAGGAGAGCTTCCCTCCCATTTCTCTTTCATCAGCCTCTCTCCTCTTGTTTATTTCTCTCCTCTGCTCTTGTCTTACACTCACCTGTTATCTTTATCAGTTGCTGCTGTGTATCCTCACCTCTTTTTTTATCAGTTTCCACACCTCTTCCTCTACTCACACGTCATTTCACTGTAGTACACTCAATAAAACCGTTTCATGTTGACAGTCAACACTTGAGACAAACGTGGCAAAACAACAACCAACTCTGACCTCGTATTCTAGTTTATTGGCAGCAATGTCAGCAATCAGGACGAGGAGCGATATTCCAGAGAGGGTGAGTAGTTGTTACAGACTATATGTGAATTGATGTTGACTTAAGAGAATGTGAGGGATGGTAAAAGAGGAGACAGGGGAATTCTAGTCTTTCACCCTTTCATCACTTTGGACTCAGGCCACAAAATCTATTTACTGGGCACGACGTGACTAATGTTCAGCGGCACAATCCTGAATCAGCTGTTGTAACTGAGCAATCTGATGACAGAGCTGCACAGGCAAAAGGGAAAACTGTCCACTGCAAATAGTGAACCACTTTTAAGAGCAATTCAGTGAAGCCTTTAACTTTACCAAATATCACCATTGTCATCACCTTCATGGTTCTTAAAACTCTTCATGTCCAATTAGGTAACATTCTGCTGTCAAGATTATTGGAGCAGAGAAAGAGAGGAGACAGAGAGGCATGTGGAATGGAGAGCTTTACATAAACATTACAGAAAATGAATGCAAACACACATGCACAGACAGCTGCTATACTACTTGTGATGCGTTTCATCTTGTCTCAGCCAGTGTGTCAGAGCCTGCTGCCCCCCGTGTTTGGACAAATCAGATGCGGTTACGGGTCTGATAATGGAAGTTGCACGCAATCCGCTGCACAATGATGTTTAGTAGCACCCGTATAAACAGTGTAGACATGGATAAGTCTATACATGATGACCTGCACGAGACAGTGGAAGAAAGCTTTGAAGCCATGTTCAGAGGTATCCCTTTCAGTATGTGAGGTTTTTGTCTGTTTTGTCTTTGATTTATGTTGCATGGGCGCATTCTTAAGTGTATCTCTGTCTTTAGATGTGAAATGTAAGCAGGAATTTGTGTAGACATGATCAATGACATGTCATCACAGTTAGGCTCTCTGTTAGACATTTTAGTCTGACACATTGAGGGTACATCACGTATCACCTGACCTTTTGCAAATTGAGATGATTATATGTCATTCGTTTCACTTAAGAACATGTGATTCAATGTAATATGATTCGCCTGTCAAAGGTCAGCTGACCTACTTGTGCAGCTTAAAATGTTAAAGGCCAACGAAACTGATCCATTTAACATAACTCAAGTCTGGCATACAGTACATGAAGTACTAATGTATGTCCAACTTGAAGGCATTCTCACTCCTGCATCTTAAATCAGCTTGAACCTGGTAGGATAAACATACAAAAATATAAAACTTGATACTGCAAGTGAAAATTAACAATTAAATTAGAAACTACATGCTACTACTACTACTAAATAGAAACATTTGCACTTCACACAAGTGAATTAAGAGATGTCATCAGAGCCCTATTACATCTTATTTTTGCTTGCAAAATATGCCATTGAATGGAAGAACTGCTATACCTCTAAGGAGGGAAATAGTTGAAGCAGTAAAAATATCAAGCAAAGGCATGCTTTTGGCCTTGGGATGTGAGAATATACCATAAATCACAAGGTCGCAAAAGTCAATCTGACACGAGAGCGTGATGTATGGCTATCTGGTGAAGGCACGTTGGCTAAGCTTCGAGTTTCAAGGAGTGTGTAAGCAGATCAGATGCAGCATAATGAATGGCAACTGCACATACAACACTGACACCAACACGCATGAACACACTGCTCCTCCCCCCTTTTTTTTGACCACCTCCCATGTTCCCACTTTATATCCGCTTCATGCAAACTCACTGCTTCATTCTGACAAAAAACAAAATGGCTTCAAATCTGGAGGCTCCAACCACCAGCAGCCCCTCCATGAGCTGCCAATCCTTTCTCCCTGTCTGCCTTACTGGAGCAGAGGCAGAGGGCCTCGCCTCGCCTCCCTGGTCAGTTGACTCTCCAGAGCAGTGTGAGGAACATGGAGAGAGCCTGTCTACGTTCTGTTTGGATGACCTGGAGCCTTTATGTAAACAGTGTGCAGCTGTGAGCCATGCAGGACACAGGGTTTACCTCCTGACTGAGGCTGCAACTGACTGCAAGGTAGGAATCAGGTGTCAGACTCATAATTGTATTGAAAACATAAAATGAAAACGTAAAATTGAGTTATTTGAACCCTTAAGTATTATTCTGAAGCTGGGGGGGGGGGAGATTAATCTTTATTCACTCTTGATAGTTGGACACAGAACTAAAATAATGTATTGAATCAGTATAAATGGATAATATCTTCAAATCACTAATATTTCACTTCACTGTTATATGTGAAAAATTTGCTCCCAATTCTTGACTTTTTCTTTACTTGCACTTAATTTAAACTTTTGAATGCAGGAATTAGACCGATCAGACACAACATTATGAGCACTGACAGGTGAAGTTAATAACACTGATTATCTGGTTATCATGGCACCTGTCAGTGGGTGGGATATATTAGGCAGCAA
>NW_023339729.1:9176993-9186577 GCF_004916995.1 Morone saxatilis
AATTATTTGATGTGTTTGTGCTCTTTGTTTTTGGTTTGGCTTTGGTGGCACGGGCAGTCTAACCTGAAACCAGCAATTCAAGCGCTTCTTGTTGGCAAGTCATATGCCTTGCTGAAGTGTTCTGAGGAACAGTGAATTTCTGCAGCTGCTCTGTATCAAGTCCGTTCACCGATGATGCTGTATTGTTGTGCAGTGGAGGGTAAATAGGCCTGATTTGGGTCTTTTACTTAAGCGGCTCTCTCAAAGCGGTTGCAAATAAATCTCACGCACGCACTCACACTCGCTACGCGCACACACATCAAAACGATATTTGTGACAGCCAAAATTTGTCATTTGTCCTGACTTCTCTGTAATTGTTAAATTGTTTTTGCTAAAAGGTCAGTGGCATTATTTCAGTCACTGAAGCCTCTTGAAGCCTTATTATTTTATTGTGTATTACTTATTATTTATTTACAAGCAATTTAAGATGGGAAAGTTTGTTTTGGTTGAAGTGTCATGGCTCATGGACAAACTGACAAAGAGCAAGACAAAGGGTAGGAGACCAGTCGTTTTACAAACCGAGCGGAATATAAATCGTTGATGTACCGAGTATAAAGTATACACTGACGTCCTCCCAACATTACGAGTTTAGGTCGGGCCATAGTTCAAAAGATGATGATACACGAAGGCATTTGTTTTCTTTATTATTTATTTTTGTATTTACTTTGAATCAGGAATCCTTATAACCATATAGCGGCTTGGGCGAGCGCGTCGCCGTATAAGTGTTTGATGAGGCGACTGGGCACCTTGGTGGTGGTAATTGTTATGCAGTCCCCAAAACAAACGAAACTGTGATGCTCTGTGTGTTCGTGACACTTCTATCAGAACCAGCATTAACTGTTTGCAGTTTGACCTACAGGTAGCTCGTCTGTTGGATGTAGACCCACGGGGCCAGCCTTCATCCACGTACACTCAATTCAGCCTTGGCCTCCCATGAACCCCTGTCTCTGGTTCACCACTTTTTACTTCCTTGGACATTTTTGATAGTTTATGACCTCTGCAGACCGGGAACATCCCATCAGAGCTGCAGGTTTTGGAATGCTCTGACCCAGGTCCTCTATGCGTTTGGCCTTGTCAAAGTCGCAGTCAAATCCTTATGCTGCAAATTTTATATGCATATCATAAAACGCATCAACTTGGAGACAATAAATTGTTCACACCATGATCCTGCACGTCACCATCCACTCATACCACCCCTGACAGACCACGACTAACCCGGAATAAGTTCAGTGCTTATTAATCTCACCTGGTCGCAAGTGAACTCCCATAATGTCCCTCGCTGCCACCTGACGGTCCTATCTATCCTGCCCATTCAAAGACGTCTTAAAACATCTAAGTGCAAATAAAGAAAAACAGTTCATACAAGACATATATGGAGAGCAAATTTTTCCACAAATCATACGGCAGTGGAAGTCGAGAAAAGTTCGAATTGAAGTGATTATTGAATACGGATCCAGACTCTAGCTCACAACATACAGTTTATACTGAATTACAACATTATTTTAGTATCTGTGTCAACTATCAAGCAGTTGAATAAAGATCTGCACGTCTCCGCCGCCCAGCTTCAGAATTAACTAAGTTAAGGGCTCTCAATTAACTCAACTTTTACTTGTGTTCATTTATCAGTCTTTTCAGTACTGACCCTCAACATTATGAGGTTGACTGATCTCATACTATGCGTCAGTTCGCCAGGCATACGTCAGGAGGATAAACAGTGTTCCCTGGCATGGAGACTCAGACAGCCTGCACCACGTGGTTATAATCATAAGCGGCTCACAGGTCATCCAAACAGAACGTAACAGTCTTTCGATGTTACATGGCACAGCGTTGCTCTGGACCGAGGTCAACTGACACAAGGCGAGGCGATGCGAGGCCTCTGCTCTTGCTTCCAGTAAGGCAGAAAGAGAGAGAAAAGGGATGGCAGCTCATGGAGGGCTGCTGGGGTTGGTTGGAGCTCCAGATTCGAAGAATATTTGTTTTATGTCAGAATGAAGCAGTGAGTTTGCATGAAGCGAGTATAGCCACATTGTGATGGCTAGACGACTGGGTCAGAGCATCTCCAAACCTGCAGCTCTTGTGGGATGTTCCCGGTCTGCAGAGGTCAGTAACTATCAAAAGTGGTCCAAGGAAGTAAAAGTGGTGAACCAGAGACAGGGTCATGGGAGGCCAAGGCTGATTGATGTAGCTGGCCCCGTGGGTCTACATCCAACAGACGAGCTACCTGTAGGTCAAACTGCGAAACAGTTAATGCTGGTTCTGATAGAAAGGTGTCAGAACACACAGAGCATCACAGTTTGTTGTTTATGGGGGCTGCATAACATTACGACCACCAAGGTGCCCAGGTGGTCATAAAGTTATAGCTGATCAATGTATATGTTATAAGGATTTATTCAAATAAATAAATAATAAATAATAAAGAAAACAAATGCCTTCGTTGTCATCATCATTTTGAACTATGGTCGACCTATCGTAATGTTGTGGGGGATCAGTGTATACTTTATATGTAATAACGATTTATATTGCTGGTTTAGTAGAACACTGGTTCCTACCCTTTTTGGCTTTTGTTAGTTTGTCCATGAGCCATGAACACTTCAACCAAAAAAACTTTCCCATCTTAAATTGCTTTAAATATAATAATAATAATAATAATAATAATAAGGCTTCAATGAGGCTTCAGTGACTGAAATAATGCACTATTTTACAAAAAAATTAACAATTAGAGAGAAGTCAGGACAAATGAACAAATTTTGGTGTAGACGAATATGTTTTTGATTCTTTCCTACATTACTCATCCCTGAGATTTATTTTGCAACCGCTTTGAGAGAGCCACTTAAGTAAAAGACCCAAAATAGGCCTATTTATCCCTCCACTGAAAGCAATACAGCATCATGGTGAAGGATTGGATACAGAGCAGCTGGCAGGAATTCACTGTTCCTCAAGGACACTTCAGCAAGGCATATGATTGCCAACAAGAGCGCTTGAATGCTGGTTTTCCAGTTAGAGCTGCCCCGCTGCCACAAAGCCAAACCAAACAAGAGCACAAACACATCAAATAATATCAAAGTTCTCAACAACACAGGCTCCTTCCAGATTGTACCCTGTTTTTCGCTGAGACTAAGGGGGCCAGCTCATAACTGTTTCGCACCTTTTCATTAACATGCTTCCTGCAACCATAGCAAGCGGATATTTAAACAAGAAGGCAGTCAGGCATTTTTTCATCTCCTGTAAATATTCATTTTCCTGCCCAAACAGATGCCGCCTTGTGTTAATCCAAGATTAGTTTATACAGGCAGAATTTAGAGTGACTTTAAAAGAGGCACCGAGCTGAACGCTAAGCTGGTAATTACTGCTGCTATCATCATGTCACAAACACATGTTTAGATCTCATAAGATGTGACATTTGACTTGCACACACACACACAGAAATGCAAAGAATAATCTGAGGAGCTGGTGGGTTATGTGACTTCCTTTGAATACTGTACTGTTCACAGTGCTCGCTCATGAATATGTCTCATTTAATAACTTTAATCTAATATCTATGTTTGCTCCTGGAAAACACATGTCCCAATCAGTATGTTGATAAAAGGTGTTATGTTAAGTAGCAAAGCTATTATGTAAAAATTCTCCACTACCAGTAAGTCCTGCATTGAATCAAAATACTACTTTATCATAATATAATAATATTAATAAAACAATAATTTAGGTAATTTTTTTCTGAAATCTACACTTGTCCATTATGAAATGACTCAAGTAAAGTACCTGAAATGTACAGTACTTGAGTAAATGTCAATCTTTAGTATAAGTATAAGTAGCACTGCTGTTTATAGTTATAGGTAAAACCTTACTGGAGTAAATGCAATCATGTAAAGTATCAAAAGTACTCACTGCGCAGAAAGGTCTATGTCAGTGTTATATTATCATATCATTGATCTTAATTTTTCATATATTAGCAAGTTAGCAATATTGTTGTAGTTTGTAAAAAATAAGCTAATTTGAACTACTATAAGATTGGTTTGGTAGTTGAAGCTGTAATAATGTATTAAAGTTATCATGTTTTATGTATGACAACAAAACAAATATGTGCGTAAACTACCTCACAGTTGTACTTGAGTAAATGTACTTAGTCTTTGGCTACCCCAGTTACTAATGATTGATAATATATTGATATTATCTTTTTGGCCACTAGGAGGAGCTCAAAACATCAGTAAATGGACTGAAGACTAAGATGACTCACTTTGAGGAAGTAACACAGACCTGTGAACATGCATCCAGACATAACCAGGTAGAACTGCAACTATACAACTCAAATAAAACAGAAGTTCAGATGCATGCATACATTTAGGATTGGTCTGCTGCTTTAGGACCTTCTCTTCTTTCCTTACACTTCTTTTGCTTTTCCTACTCTTCCCAGGCTGAGGCCAAATTCATAGAGGAGCAGATGAAAAAGGAATTTGAAAGTCTTCACCAGTTTTTGAGAGAGGAGGAAGCAGCCAGGCTACTTGCACTCAGGGAGGAAAAGGAGAAGAAGAAGAGAGAGGCTGAAAATCAGATAGACAAAATGAATCAGGTGATAAAGTCTCTGGAAGAGAAGCTCCAACTGGTTGAAGAGGAGCTGGATGCAGGAGGAGATGGGGTTAAATTTTTAGAGGTAATATAAATCAAATGTTACATAATTAGTCAATGAATGAATAGGTGATTGTATTTAAAACAGTAACTATACCAACTCTTTTTTTTCTTCTTCTTTTTTTTTGCAGTGCTACCACGACACGATAAATAGGTATGTGACATTTCTGGGTATTTTTCACACACAAGCACTCACGTGTAACTTTCTGCTTGTTCATATTTATTACATTATATATATATTATAGCAAGGAGCCACAGAAAGTTTGCAGACCTCTAATAGATGTGGCCAAACACCTGGGTAACCTACCGTATGCTGTGTGGGAGAAGATGAAACACATCACCCCGTACAGTCAGTCTCTTTCCATCCACTCATACACTTCCTGTTCCCTGCCGCCCTCCTCCCTCCTCCAATTCCTCTAACCCACTTTGTATCTTCCAGCTCCAGTGACGCTGGACCCCAGGACAGCAAGCCATACTCTGAGGGTGTCTACTGGGTTAAACAGTGTCCATATCATCCCTGGATCCTCACAGGGGCTGGACCATAGTCTGGGTGTTGCTGTCCTTGCCCCAGCTAACCCTGAACGTTTCCACCCTTATTCCTGTCTCCTGGCGAGAGAGGGCTTCGACTCAGGAGTGCACTGTTGGGATATTGAGGTATTTACATTCTGTGTCCGAGCCTGAGCAGTTTAACAATGAGCTGTAATTATTGACTTAGATATTTTACATTGTAAAAGTCAGTACTCTCTTGTGGATGAACTGGTGACACAGATGAAAATGACCTCAAACCTACTTTATTTCTGCACTGCAGTTTCGTATTGCTTATCGGCCCACATACACACAGATGGCAATGTATCTACAAGCTAATATTGGCCAATACATCGTTCTAGCGTTACGCTCTGTTTAAGGACCAGTGAGTCAGAACTGCTTGTCAGATGGTTGAATATATTGAGAAACCCCCTCTCCCCAGCACCTCTCAGGTGTGGCACCAATTTTGTTAAACTGACAAGCTGACATTCCCACCAGCTTTACACCGTGATTACTCAGCTGTGTGGAGGTGAGGAACTGAGCAGGGTTTGAACTTCTCTTGCTTTTCAGTTTTGCAACTACTTCTGTCACTTTTCCTGTGAACAACCAAGTGCAAACATTATGAATGTCTTCCAGGAGAGGCAGTCTGAAAATGTGCACCGTTCTGACCATTATTAAACAATATTGCGTCTCTCCTTCTCTTTCTTTTATAGAAATTATGTGCTTGTGTAAAAGCAAAAATCAGCCCATAGGTGGATTTTATTTACTTTAAAATATCAGTATAGGTGCCTTAGATGTCCACTATTGGTTGGGCTCTAGTATACACATACTGTAAGATACATCTGTTTCTGAAGCCACCCTGATTGTCTAATCCTTTATTTCATTGATTTCTACAGGTTGGTGACACCAATAATTGGACAGTCGGTGTTGCTGCTCAGTCATTGTCCAGAAGGTCAGAGTTTGAGTCCTTTCCAGAGGCAGGACTGTGGTGTATCAGCCTGCGAGACGGCGAGTACCAAGCTTTGACCACTCCCTCTCAAGCCCTAAATCTCGAAAACTCACACCGCCTCAGCAGGGTCCGTGTGAGGCTGGGCTGGGATGAAGGGACACTGGAATTTATGAACGCCGATACTGAAACACATCTTTTCACATTTAGACATTGCTTTACTGAAAAGGTGTACCCATACTTTGAGAGTATATCGTTGGGTGGGTGCCTTACTGTGTTGGCACAGAGAGTGAACGTCAGCGTGGAGTCAGATTTTGTCTCTGTGGAAGACACTACTCTCACTGAGGAGGATCAGGTGACAAAAAGCAATTCTTGCACCGAGGGAGACTTTAACACTGCAATGACTAACAGCAACAGCAAGATGTCAGAGTTTGTACATCTGACTGAAGACAACAACTCAATTTGTTCTATGAGAGAGAAGAAAACCCCACCTCAGAGACGTGTGTTGAAGGATCAGCTTATTAAAAGAAAACCCACTGGAACGGAAAAGGCAAAAGACAACAGATCTGCTGTCAAAAAACAGAACAGCAGGCCCAGGTTCAGTGTGAACTACCATGTTTCACTGAACAGAGCCCTAAAAAAAGCCCTAATCAACACTGAATCTGGCAATCACAAACAAATCCACAAATCATGTTGATCATCTGGTTAATAATCCTTGTGATAAATAAGAGTCTTCTGCTATTATCAATTATACAAGTCTTTCTCTTTAGTCTTCATTCACAGAAGCAGCGTGAGTATAGGGTCAGAAATGTCTCAACTACTGGACGGATTGCTGCATCATTTGGTACAAACTTCCTCAGATTAGGATGAACTGTAATCACTTTGCTTTATAACCAAATACCTGCAATCAGCCTCAGCTGTACTTTGTGTTTAGTGGTAATTAGCAAATATTAGCATGCTAACACGCTAAGCTAAGATGGTGAACATGGTAAACGATATACCTGCTTAACATCAACATGTTGTGAGCATGTTAGCATACTGACGTTCACATTTAGCTCAAAGCATCAATACAGCCACAATAGTGTCAAAGTACAGCCGCTAGCATAGCTTAGTCTTGTTTATAGGAGTTGGAGGAGACTGGATTGGATTTTGTTTCTGAGGAGTTTGATGAAAATATATTTTTGCTGTGTTCTCATCCGTACAGGCTCTGATACATCGACTGAAATTGTATTAGTTTCTAATTTGTTTTTAGATAAAGGTTATTGATGTAAAACTCTTCATGTTTAAAGGCCATTAACTGGATGAGCTGGATATGTAACTAACAAAATGTAAAATACTGTGCAGGTGAAAGAAAAAATGTATTCAATTTGGTAAAAAATAAAGTTTATTTAATTACAAAAAACAGTGACACAATCATATTTAAACATCAGTATTTCCAGTAGTTGTTACTACATCCCTGAAAATACATCTTTCTTTCTCTCTCTTTCCCTTTTGAAATATACACACTATCCTCTTCAACAGTCTCAGCCTCATAAACATACTCTCCCCTCCATGATGGCACTATATAGTCCGTCAGTAACCGCCTCGTAACGCCCAGCACGACTGTCCAGAAAATAAATCTTTTCACTTGAGTCTTGCGGCTTGTATCCTTCCCTCTGCAGCCGTGCCTTCTGGATTTTGAAGGTACCTGAGGACAAAAGTGGAAGACTAAGTTTATGTGTAACTTTTTTTTATGTGTGTGTATGTTTGCATGTCCTTGCAGCACTGTTTCACCTGTAGTGTCAACAGATGGCATGAGTCGGAGGAAGACTGGGCGTGCGTAGGACGGCAGTGCTTTCTGTACAGCCATCAAGAACGCATCGAGGTCAAACTCACCCCCTGTGTGAGCTACTGCGGCCATACCAGCCTTTCCCTCCACACCTGCACACAGACAGACAGGTGAGATAATACATTATATGATGTAACACCCACATTAAGCCTTTAATCTTCTTTTCCTGCCCTAACTGGCTCGTCTCATCTCTACCTGGTACGGAAACTCCATAGATGGCTACGTCAGTGTGTCCCAGCAGGCCGCTGAGGACTCCCTCCACCTCTGTGGTGGAAACGTTCTCCCCTCGCCAACGAAACGTGTCACCGCTGCGGTCCCTGAAATACATGTAGCCATATTCATCCATCACCAGCACATCACCTGAGAGACAGATAGAAACAGACAGAGAGGGAATTAATAACAATCATCATCATCATAATGCCTGGAGGGGATCACAGAGTAGAAGGTTAGGTCAGCATGATTCACCAGTACAGTTTTGTCTTTGATATAATATTATGGTGAGTCACTGTGCTGTCTGACTCCTTGTGGGCTTTACTGGACTGAAACGTAACTTCTCCTATATACAAACTGTGTAATGCCCTCAGTGTGTCTGCGTTTATTTGTATCTATTGCTATCCTCTGGGTTTAAGGATGTATCATCTCTAACAATCATCATTAATTGTTTTGTGGGGGGTTTTTTCACTCACAGGCTGGAACATATCCCAGCATGCACTGGGTGTAAGGTGTGAAACACCATGGACAGGTTCCAGTCTGTCATCACAGACAGTGAATCACAAACATTCACACTTAAGGGCAATTTAAAGAATCCAGTGCAGCTGTGTTTTAGTGTATGTTTTTGGACTGTAGGAGGAAACAAGTATGAACCCACATAGTTGATCATCATTATTATGACTGTCTCCTAAACAGACAATCAGCGTAAACATACCTGAGACGTAGACAGAGTCTCCCATCTGGAAGACATTGTGAGCTATTTTCTGATTGCTGGAATCTTGATCAGCGTAGCCGTCGAATCTCCTGAGCGGATCAGTGTGGTTGATGCGTCCCACTAACATACCTGGCTCCCCTGCAGAGACACAGAGAAGAGAACATAGATCAATTTGACACCTTTCATTCAGTTGTGGCTTTGTGTGTTTATTAGGGCATGACTGCTGCATTTTAGTAGTCTTCGACTACTACTCTGAAAAACTAGTCAATCGAGAGAGATATATCGTATTTTTTCAACAGACGAGGCTGTACAACAAGTAAAGGGTTAACTAATGTAGGCTGGACAAACCTGGGGGTAGGTGAAATAGCAGAGTCATCGGCTGGCTCTAAGAAGCTGTTTACAAATGAGCAGCGATCTGATTGGCCTAAACCTCCTAGCACGCTTTCTTGAGCTGGACATCCTGTTTGATTACAATGACAACAAGATGGTTGTCTCGCAGGGATAGCGGTCTTTCCATCTCTAAATACCATTATTTAAAATTGAATAACATGTAAAATAATTGTTCAAACAAATCTATGTACAACAACAACCAAAGTTATGTCCACTGCTGGCCATTAGAAGGACATCTCAAAAGCTCTGAATAGCCCACTATCATGGACTATGATTACAGCTCCCCCAGCTGCATATCTGCTGTAGAT
>NW_023339729.1:9186627-9186762 GCF_004916995.1 Morone saxatilis
CCCAGCTGCATATCTGCTGTAGATGCATTGCCCCTGTTTTATTACTGCACTGATTTAATAGTCTGCAACGATGCACATCGACTATTCAGTGAAACCCGTAGTATGTACATACGTATGTGAGTGAGTGTGTGTGTT
>NW_023339729.1:9186885-9206926 GCF_004916995.1 Morone saxatilis
GGGCAGGATACGACTGCTGAAGCCACACGCCCCCACCTGGACATGTACGACATGCACATGAGGCAGGATACAGTTTGGAAAATCCTTAACTCTTTCCTTGAAGTCATTTAAAATAACACACACCTTTCCGTCTATGTTGATCAGGCTGCAGTTGCACTCAGTGGCACCATAAAATTCTCCAATTTGTCGTATTCTGAATCTCCGAACAAACTCTTCCCACACAGAAGGACGGAGGCCGTTACCAAAGGCAAGACGAACCCGGTGATGGGCCTCAGATGAACGGACAGGCTGGGCCAACAAGTAGCGGCAAATCTCACCTATGTATAGAATTACCTGAAGGCACAGACAAAGGACAAAACAATATAACTTCTTTCAGTCAGTATTGGTTGAAGACAATCAGTGGACACTAGACACCGTTAATTGAAATTGGCGACAGTGTGTACTCACAGTGCAGTTGTGTTTGACACAGTCATCCCAGAAGCGACTGGCTGAGAACTTCCTCCTGACTACAACAGTCAAACCAAAGAGCAAACACTGGCCTACACCCATGATGGTACCTGTAAACATTCACATTTTCACAAGCAGACACACATACAGTGTATACACACACACACACACACACACACACACAGAATGACAAAATGATGAACATTCAATTTATTATAGGGGATGTGAGATAAATCTGCCACTGCAACAATATGTCTTGTTAAAGACAGGAAAAGATGATTATGGCTGAGAAAGAGCAAATGGAGTGAGGCCAACCTGCTGAGTGATACAGGGGAAGGCAGTTGTAGATGATGTCATCATGACGCAAGCCAAAGGAGTGGAAACCAAACGAAACAATGCGATAATACCTGACAAGAAAGATCCATCATCAGACCTCAGCTCATCAAAAGACCCTTATGGTCCTGATTTGAATTGAAACACTTACTGCAATTTGGTCATTTTTATGTCAGT
Source organism: Morone saxatilis (assembly GCF_004916995.1). NCBI lineage: Eukaryota > Metazoa > Chordata > Actinopteri > Moronidae > Morone > Morone saxatilis. Next base: position 9,187,843 of record NW_023339729.1, read on the forward strand.
TTTTTAAAGCTTTTAAATTTTCCTCTGGTCCTCTCAACTAAACAGATTCTTCCAGCAATCATTTGATAACAATTAGATACAGTCAGATGTGTGTGGGCCAATCATCAAAGTTGATGCATTTGGGTGTAGTTGTCTTTTCGGCATTTCAGCATTCAGCTAAAAATTGCTACTGTGGATCTCATTTTAATTTTAAATTTGCTTTCAAGACTTTTTTAATTACTCAAAATGACCCAGAGATGAGATCACAGACAAACTCACCGACTGTGCACCACAACAGCTGCTTTCGGCATTCCTGTTGTACCAGAAGTGTAGATGTAGAAAAGCCTATCTGCATTGAGAGAGAAACAGAGGGAAGACAGCAAAAGAAACATGAGGTGTTAGGAGCTGGATTTTTATAGGCAATGTTCAATGCTTGTTCAGTACAGTGTTTCACGTTTGTGGTATGCACCCCGACACCCCCATCATTCCCTAACATGTTTCTGTCTCTCTTTCTATATCCTCTGTATGTCTGACAGGCTGTGCAAGCAAAGACTTGAAAAGTATTACCTTAGGAATGTCATGTGATAACAAAGACAGGTAAGCAATTTGATAAGAGTAAAGTTAATGCACGCCAAATAACTCAACAGTGAAGTTCAGGGTGAAAGATAAATGTTTTATATCAAATAAAAACAAATATCTGTCACGATGCACTTGTGTTGTATGACATTTCTTGAAGTGAGTTGATGATTTGTTCGCCCTCGGTGAGTGTGTGCTTATGTGCATGCGCAATCAAGAGGATTAAAACAAAAAAAACAAAAAAGTCTCTATAAAAAGACGAGAGGGAGTGAAATCTGGCAGCGAGAAGTTTGCGCTGACAGGCAGGGGCTTGCCCAGGAAAAGAAAGTGTCACAATCAAAACTTTGTGATCAGTAGTGCAGGGTATACACAGCTATACGGAGTACAGCCACTTGTTTTTCAGTCGGCATTGGGTATACCCGTTTCTAAATCCCCAGGCGATTGTTCTTCCTAGGATAGCGAAGGTATGACATAGCTGTCCAATTATCATGAGTGAGTTATGTAGTTGTCTCACTCGTCTGTGGGCCAGTACTGATTGCAAAATCTTCTGAGGCTAATGTTCATTTCATAATGATCCTTAATCCCTAAAGTCAAGCAGCAGAAGTTAAGTGACAATGTTTAAATACTGCAAGAGCAGGGTATTTATCCTTTGCTGGATGGGTATATATTAAGAGTATACCCACTTCTCCAGGAACCACTACAGCACTGTTCTTGATATGTTACTTGAGGACATGATATGGCAACACAGTCATACCCCTATGCACAAACACTCTACGCAGAGTGCAGAGTCTCACCATTGAATTCCTTCTTGAGTGTGTAGCGTGGTGGGTGTTTGGGCGAACGGTCCAGCAGGGTGTCCAGGCTCTGAACCTTGAAGCTGCAGAGCTTCTCTTCATCATCACGCTCACCACTGCTGAACAAAACCATGTCGGGCTGCAGAGAGTCGCTCACCTCTGACACCGCTGGGAGACAATCAAAAGTGTCAGAAATGTAGAACAAAAACACACCTTTTTGAAGTAGCAGATTAAATTAGCCTGATTTAATTATCTATCAGTCAATATCTTCAGCTATCTAACTGTACCCGCAACATCTCTATCTTTATTCTACGATATACTCCTACCTTCCTTCATCTCTGCCCCAAACACCATAGCCCGAGCACCAGACACACTGACACAGTGCAGTAATGATTGCTGTCGAAGGTTGTAGTTGATGAGCGCAGCCTCTATGCCGATCATAGCCAGACCCAACCATAGAGCCACCACCAACGGCTGGCTCTCCATGTACAAGGCCACTACGTCTCCCTCGGCCCATCCCTGTGCCAGCGCCCAGTGCGCCACAGCATGGCATCGCTCCTGCAGCTCCCTGAAACTCCACACCTGGATTAAAATGAATATGCAGTAAGTATTGACAATAACATGACCGATTTATTTGTAATCCTCGATGAGTCCTCACCTCTCCTGTAGCCTCGTAGATCAAAGCAGGTTTGTCTGGGTGCTTTGTCACCATCTGGGCGAACAGGGCAGGAATGGTGCTTCTATTTTTCAGATTACGGTACATGGAAAACCTGACTCGCACGATAACAACCAGACACCTTTTAGATGGAGAGGTGTGGAAAAGGGAGGATTTAAACAAAGTTAAAACATAGGAGTGAAGTATTCATCATGGGAGATGATTGAAGTGTCAAATATGATGATGGGAGAAACACGCACATACAACCACATTCACACAAAAGTACTTACATTAGGTCTCTTTTGATGGTGCGTAGAGCGACATATAGGAACCTCCAGGAACCCTTCCGGACCATGCAGAGCCCCAGCCCTGCCAACAGGCTGCAGAGCCAGGGGAGGGAGAGCAGCCTGACAGCCCCAAACACACAGAGGCACACAATGACAGCACTCATCAGATTCATTGTATGATCTGTGGGGAGACAAAAGGGTGACACACACAAAACAATCACATTTACATAGAACACTCAAATATTAAACGTTAAATTTGCTGTCCTAAAAGTTTTAAACACTGTCTTAGCTAACAGCAGTTTACAAAAAACAGTGACAAATTTGACACAAGAATTATAGAGGAACTGTACTGCAGCATTATGAACAGCAGACTAATGCACTTGATAGATGAACACAACATCCTGAGTCAAACTGGATTTCTCCCAAATTACTGCACATCAGACAACACCCTAACTGACCCCTTGCATAGAACCCAGTGTTCTGTATGGCAGTGAAGTTTGGGGACCACTCAGTCAACAACTTAATTATACAAACTGGGATAAACATTCAATCGAAACCCCCTTCAAATTAAAACTGAAAAAAGAGCCATTTAATTTTATAATCACTTAAAAACCTGAACCTACAGTACACAGTGGCAGAATATCTGACCACTGGGACTGATGAGACATTGAGAAAGACACTGACGTACTGACGTGTCCACTGAGGTACACACTTAGTGGACACAGCCTGGCCCTAGAGACTTGTCCTCAAACCTGGCTGCCCAGGGAGGACAGGCTGTGAACAGACAACAGCGGAGACAGAGACACATCTTTTGCTACACTGCGACAAACAGGCAGAAAGTAGAGCTTTATTCTTCCACAAAATCCTACACAAATATCCCCAATTTGAATACCAACCAGAAAAGGACAAACTCAAATATATGTACTAGGTGAAAAAAAACAACAACAAAAAAACGTTCAATTGACAGCTAAATATTTGAACTCTTGCCACAACCTCCAGTCAAACACCACCAAACTAAATACTGCTTCTTGTTTCTGCATGTTGAAACTGACTCTTGTTGTTGTTTGTGTTACATATTTGTGCTCCAATGCCCTATATACCAGGGTTTGTGATTGCACAAATATGTACACATTTATACACGTATTGGTACAATTATAGTTGTAACTGTGGCCGTTGTTAATTAGTTACAACTAACTACGGCCATTGCTTTTATAACTGTTAATATGTGTTTTCATGCCAATAAAGCTCATTAAATAAAAAAAACTGAGCTAGAACTACGGTTTGGTGAGAGAAAGCTTACCTGTCCAGGAATTTGAACTCTGCTCCACCAAGGAGTAAAGAGAGGAGTTATGTCCACAGTGAAGCCGTGGAGGCGCAGTGTGAGCAGCAGCTGTCAGAGGTGAAGTACGTGGCGAGCAGCAGCACTGCAGCTGAGAGCACGTCGCGACGCATCAACTGCTGCGTCACGAACACGAGCTCCTCTGTCTGATTCATTCCCCCGCGAGGACATGTCAAATCTGATTTATACATTTTTTTTATGGGGGAAAAAAATAAATAATAGTTCGTTACACAAATTCCATCACAAAAATAAAAGAAATGCATTCAAAACAAGATGTGTTGTGGGGGGAAATAATGTTGTGGAGTGAAGAAGGTCAATATTTCCCCTTGAACTGTGTATTTAACATAGTGTGAAATGTCGGGAGTAGCCTATGGCACCCGGAATGAAGAAAGAAAAAAGATAAAGCACATCATTTCTCTTAAAAAAGTTAAATACCAAACAAGTAAAACACAGCTCAGTTGAGTAGCCTACACTAGTTTTCAATTGAATTGAATTGAATTCATTTTTATTTGTATAGCGCCAATTGATAACCGAAGTTATCTCAGTTTCTTTCTCACATACTCGGTCTGTATGACCATTAGCTGGCTAATGTTAGCCTAAGATTTGAAGGCCATCACTGAGTCCGGTTGCTGACTTTATGACATGTGGCTGAATGGTCTCGTCAGAAGTATAACTTACCTGAGTGAATTACACTCCACCCCAGGAATAATGAAGGAATTATTGCTATTTTCATAATCTTCATGGTGGTTCATTTATCATTCCTTGACGTATCCTTGACGCAGTAACAGTAAGTGGGTGAGTCCTTGCAACTTTTTTTTAGACATTTAGAAGTTACTGGCAAATTATAGGCATTTCTTCAGAAGGTAGACTTAGTGTGAGTCGAGCTGTTGACATCCTGACAACATCATTTATCAGTTAAAAATGCAATATTGTCATTATACAGAGAAAAAATAATTTACTTTGTGCTTTTGTTTTTGAAAATCCCATTTCTTATTTGCATCTGTCTACTAGATCTTGAATATATCTATCTATCTATCTATCTATCTATCTATCTATCTATCTGCATAGGGACAAATAAACCACACAGTTTACAGATTTTTCAGATGAAGTAGAAGCTTTAATAAACTTTGTGCTGCATATTAAAGAAAACAGTACCGAACAACATATAACAAAGTAGAAAAATAGGTTTATATACCTTCAAACTAGAACTTTTATAGTATATTCTATGAGAATCTTACATTCACAAAATGCTGCATAATGTATATAGCTTTTTCACATAAAAAATACATCTTGCAATGCATGAATAAAAAGTATCAACGGTCACAAAAAAAAGTGCAGCCACACGTAAGAACCGAAGAACAGTTTAGGTGTTAAAACCAACACATACATGCCCTTAATCAGGCAATTTAGATATCAACAAACAGTATAAGACAAAACCAATCACATAAAAAGACCCAAATCCAAAAGGTCTCTTTTTTTTCTGAAGATCAATGTCATTGACATGATTTCTATTAAATATAAAATATATAATCAATAGCTTTATTACAACAGGTAAACTGTTGGGGTTCTGTACGTGAGGCTGGTTCTCAAGTCTTTTACATTCTCCCATGCAATATGTGAGTGAGGATGTGCTCAATTATCTTCTTTTTATCAAAAGAAAAAGTGCAATAAAATACACAAACTTAAATCTGTACAGCTCCCGGTAGCCCTCACCAAAACGGTTGAAGTTCTTATTTCGGGGATGTGATACCTTACAGTCACCTACAATGTGTGGAGGCATAGACTAACAGCTATAATAAGAAAACATTGATTCTATAAACACAGCTGATTGCAGGAAGCTGCAGGCTTATCAAAAGGGTGGGTTGCTGTTGTTTTTGTGAGTGGTCCAGCAAACATTTTGGTCTGGATTTGATTTCATGGTTAATAAAAACAAAATATACACCAGTGACAAAAGGCACAGCTCAATTGTAACCCAATAAAATATTCTTTAAAAATAGCCACATGTGATTTAAAAAAAAAAGAAATCACCTATTTTGTTTAAAATCAAGAAACTACAGACATAGAATGCTTGCAGGAACCCACACGGGATTTGCAGGAACATGAAGATGAACATCAGAGGCAATTCATGGCTCATTTGCTTCTTTGCCATTACAACATGGAAACAAGTAGTTTCTGTGAAGATCGCAAAAACAAAAAGCAGCATGTCCACCCTTATTTTTACATAAAACATTATTAAAAAATTACAGCGCAAACTGTTTGCTCATGCTTTAAACATTGGGAGCAGACTTCATATTTTCTTGTAGCCTACACAATGTAGACTTTAGTCTGCAATTGTAAAAATAAATAGTCTGTATTAGTATCTACTGCACTACTTTTAATCACTCCAAGTGGAATACAGCTTATATTATGATTGTGATATGTTATGGATGAACCAATAAGCTACTCAAATATCTTCACTTTCACTTAAAGAGTTCCTGAATAAACACTTTTAGAAGCCTACTGACGCATTTATAGGATCACTTCAAACTTAAACAAAAACTCAGTCATTATCAATACTACTTGATTCACCATTAGAACACTGAGTTAAATGGTCTTACAGCAATTTATTCATCTTCTATTCAGTCTTAAAAGATTTGGTCCATTAACTTCATTAGGATCTGAAAGCCTGAGATTTAATTACTGGGGCTAATTAGAGGTGTGTTTGGCATGTGACCCTTCCTGGCCAAGCAATACCTATTGACAACCCCTGGTTTAAGTTGTATATGTCTGCTTTGGGAAGTTCAACCAAAGAATGTAAAAAACCCTGAAAAAGGGATGGGGTAGTTGTACTATTGAACGACTGGTGTAATGGTACAACAAAACTAAAGTAGAGATTGAGTTGACATCAAGGTTAGTAAATAATGACTGAATTTTTATTTGAAGTGATCCAAACCTTGAGGACTAACTTAGCCCAGATAGGTTAAAGGTGTGATAGTCTTTTGGGTGGAATAAAAGATAGAGTGCTTCATATTTGGGATTCTCCGGTGTGTTGCCCACTCCGAGAACCCTAAATGAACACAAACAGCACAAGTTCAGAAACAGTGTAAGACAACGTACTGTATGTAATGTGTTTGCAGTGTTGGAAACTTTTACTTTTTGGAACTTTATTTATTTTATTTAAAAAATACTCCATAACAAGTACATATCTTATTTCTATGTATATATATATATATGAAGGTTAATATGGAGTATTGGTTAATATAAAAGGGAAATACTGAAGTACTTGTACTTGAGTACAGCAGTTGAGTACATGTGTTTGTGACTTTGAGAGAGTGATAGTGAGTGCAGTTACTTCATGCTTACTTGTGTCTGACTACTGGAAGGGTTGGTACTGCTGAAGTCTGAGTATCTCTTCTTTTGTGGTGTGCAGATACAGGAGAGGAAATGGGCGTACTCCTCTCTCACCTGCAGAGGGCAGCAGAACATCAGAAGATACACAATTTATTCCATTGCAATCTAATCTCGTTACACTTTGTGGTTGGAGTTTTATAATTATTAATTTTGTGTTTATCTCTCTCTTAGCCTCATGCATACTCACCCAGTTACACACACACTCACACACACACCACAACACACACACACACACACACACACAGAACACACAGGAGCCACACACACACACACAGAGCTACATTGTATCCTACCTGTTTAGACAGTAGGCAGTGCATGATGAACACCAGTGCTCCCTGCAAGCTGTTGAGGATAGTGAAGATATATGCTACCACTATGGTGCCCTCTCCAAACATGAAAGACCCAAACACCCACATCAGGCCCAGAATGCACATCTGGGCGATAGCCGTCACTGTGAACGCTCTGGAGATTTAAAAAAAAAAAAGGATGGGGGTTGGGGGAAAGGGTAACAGATAGAGAATGAAAGATTAACATGAACCCAACAAAACAGATGACTCAGTTACCAGTGCAGTATCTGGAAACCCCCTCAAGAGTAGAAAGGAAGAGAAAAAGGGGATGGGTTTCAGCAGAGCAGCTACAGAACAGAGACATGTTTCACTTTACCGTCTATTGAAAGCTGGTGGAAGAAGAAGAGCCAAAGGCAACTGATAAATATAAAATGAAAAAATCCTCACAGAGAAACACTATTTTTCAGTTTCTGGCAATGTACTGTGCATGGGCCTTTTATAGTAGTGTTTGTTGACGTATCCCTCTTATTCCCATGAATAACTCGCTATATAATTCACATTGAGTCATTAAAGTTTAACCATCTAAAACACAAGATAAGACTTGTTTTGGATTTTAGTCTGTCAGAATCAAGAGAGCATTTCTTTCAAGACTCCCTGACGTTACCAAGAATTGGTTGAGATAACATTTTTCCAAATGACAGACACCTTTTGGATTAAAATCTAATGCTTTCTGAGTTTAACTGAAAAAATTGCTCCTCCAATTTTAGAGCAATAAATTCACTTTCCCAATTCCCTGGACTAAATTGAACGTCACTGATTGATGAACCAGCATATCCAAGGATGGATTCTTTTTGCTGAGATGTGTTTTGCAGCTGCACGTTTATACAGTGTTGTCTACATAAGCAATGAGTGGAGTGAAAAAATGAGCATGCATAGATGGAGTTATGGGAAAAAGTCCCTCAGTAGCAACCCATTAGAGAGCGGAGTCGGTATTATAAAAACATTCTCTACATTTTTCCCTCACAAAACGCTTACATTCTTTCCAACCATTTTTCAGATCCCAAAGCTTCCCCATTTGACCAACATACGCATCAGCTCAGAGCTTGTGCATTGTGCACAGGTGTGGTTCACATTACTTCACACATTACAACGGCATGACACACAAAAAGAAACAAACAAGCAAACAAACACACAGACTGACTTAATTTTGTGCAGTTTGGTGAGGTCTGGGTTGAGGCTGGTGAACTTCTGGGCAAGCTTCCAGACGGTGACGATGAAAAAGAAGACGTTGAGGATGATGACGAGGCACACAGGGCCAAAGAAACTCCAGATGAGGCCGTCTTCCAGGGACAACCAGCAGCTAGTTAGGAAGAAGGACACACGTGCATGGTTTCCCTTACATCACCAAGATAAATCCGGTCAGCGTCATCCACTGATGGAACTTATACCACACAACAAGGATGCGAACACAAGTACTAACTGTAACACTTACTGCTGGTCAGTGCCGTATCCCTTTGGTCTAATGATGGCAGATATAATGACAATAACAAGTGGTGTCCCATAACCAGTGATGTATAAGTGGAGGGGCCGAATGGTGGCATTGAACACCAGCACCACCATACGGTACAGCTGCACCCCTTCCAACAGCATCCAAGTAAATACTCCCAAGAAGAAGAAATGGAGCATCGCTGCCACGAACCTGCAGCCGCCCTGTTTCGTGATGTGAGAACAGGAAAAAAGATAGAAGATCAGAGAGGAAGGAGCAGAGGAATGAAATATCTCTGTCACTGCATTTAGTGCAGTTATTCTGAACAAGATAATATTTTTAATATATTTTCATGACCTCAATTAGATTACGGTCAAATTAAATGAATTAAAGGACGAGTGTGTAACATTTAGGAGGCTCTATTGGCAGTAATGGGATATAATGTTCATAGGTATGTTTTCATTAGTGTATAATCAACTGAAAATAGGAATTGTTATGTTATTTTTGTATGCCGTTTTTATCTAAAATAGCTGCAGGTTGCCTAGAACCACCATGTTTCTACAGTAGCCCAGAAGGGACAAACCAAACAATAGCTCTAGATAGGGGCAATGCGAATTGTTTTCCACCACAGATTAAGACACAGGCATTACAATTTTGGTTCTCAATTGTAGTGTTCCTTTTTTGGGGGGTCCAAGATAACTACAAGGGTATTTCACTGAAAGTGCCTGGATGGGCTCAATATTACAGGAATGTTTTGAACTATTTAACTATACTTTGTGGCAACCTGAGTGGAATAGTTCAACCCATTGTAAACATTTAAATGAAATTACTTTCTTATTAAAGATAAGGTCAATACTCGCAGTCAGTGTAACTGAAGTCACTGTTTGCTTGCACAAACATACCACAGGTTTAGTTTGTGAAATGCCAGCCAAGAAGATGAGGTCCGCCATGAAGAGGCAGATACAGAGGTGCAGGTGGATGGTGGTGCGGGTCCCTTGTATGGAGCGGCAGAACTTGAATGTCAGGATGGACAGTATGAGACACAGCAGGGAGATGGTCAGCCCTAACTTGGTCACCACCTGGAGCCCAAAGGTGTGCTAGTATAGAAGATACAAGTGCGGAGGGGTTTAGTTGGAGTTCTAAGGTCATCATTTACAGCATAATGTGTGTGTCTTTACACTGGCATACAGGTGAGTGAATAAGAGAGGGAAAGAGAGAAGCTAATTTATTGTCCATCATACACAACAACTACACTTTTGGCCACTTTGGGAAGGTGTAAACAAGGTGTTAACCCAGCATTGATATATTACCGTATATAAGTGAGTTATAAGTATTTACACCTCAAGCAGATACGGCACAAACATCAGCATTCATATCGAGTTGTGTTTCTGGCCACCCGACAAAAAGTCCAATGATTACTCTACTTTTTGGTCTCCACCAACTGCTGAGGGAAATATGTGGTTCTTTAGCTGCTAGATGTGCCACTGTGTTCACAAGCTAGTTACTAACTTTGTCTGCCATTTGCTGCTGAGCAGGTAGATTATTTATCAGAGCTTCTTTGCTAAAACAGCTGCCTGCCAGGTTGATGAGCGCAGCAAGACTGTAATGTTGCATCATCAGAGTTGCTGATTTCTATCGATGTCAAGATTAAAAATCTACTTAGTGGGGTTTTACACTCATTCTAAAGAACAAGTAGATTACCAGTAATATTCCAACACTAAATGCCATGGCAAGATAGACATTTTATCTAGGTTTTTATTGTGTGTGTGTCTGCTTCTTACCTCAATAGGGTGGAGTGCCATGAGCACAGCGAAGCTGCTCAGATGATTACATGTACACACAGTGTGTGTGTCATTAAGGTCCTGTTGATCGCAACCATCTGTGGACCAGGAACCTCTCTCAGTCCAGTATGCACAGATGTAGCTCACCTCACGGGACTTATCTCTTTCCTGTGCACAAAACAAATCATTAGGTCAGAATCAGGCTGTGTCTTTCATTTAGATCTTCATATTCCAGTACTCCTGTTTTGACTATAATGAACAAAAGAAGCGTGTAGAGGTGGAACCACACTGAAAAGACTGGAACAAGATGGACTACCTCTAGATGTCTGAGGGTGATTTTGACAGGGTGGCTCAGGTTCTCAGTGGATGGGTTGGAGACCACAATAGACACAACTTTAGAGGAGATTTTAAAGGAGGGATCCACACCATTTTTTTTAAATTCTGTAAGCTCCTCAAAGGAGTGGTTAACAGAGGTCTCAAGGTTCTTGTAGCTCAGCAAAGCAGCCATAGCAAAACCTGTGGAAGACAAAGAGAAATATGGTAGTCTTTGATATTCATGAAAATTGTGATTTTTTCGCAAGTAGAGAAGTTTACCAGGGTATGATCCTGTCCCAGCGGCCGTTGCCCAGTCAGTATGGAGTGTAGCATTCTCAGTGGTCAGATGGATTGATCCAGTGGGTGGAGTCTTCCCCCTCTCTACTGTAATCTCTGTGTCTATTTGAATAGATGATACAGTTTACATTAGCTTTCCCACTTTTATTTATTATTATTTTATATATAATCTACATACATCATAGTCCATGGGAAATGACTGTAAGCTTATAATTTGTCAAATACAGTACACAAATCATGGCTGAGCTTATGAACACTGTTACCTGTCTCAGTGGTCTCTATCTTGGTGTGGCTGTCCTTGAGCTGTGGACCAATGAGCATTATAGCCTTCTCCACCGTACTGAGCAGTCCGCTCACATCGTCACTGCTGTTCAGGTGACCAGGGGACAGGATGGCCTCGGTCGCTGTGAATAGTTTCTGTCCATGTTGCAGGACACAAGAGAGGGAAATGAGAATACTGTGTGTGTTTGCATGTGTAAGAATGTGTGTGTTTGTGTTTCGTATGTGCTGCTCTGACCTCCAGTAGCGCCTCTCCAGCAGCCTTCCCTTCACCAGCAACGCTTGGGTCAGACAGAGCCAGACAGCTGTTTCTCATCATGAACAAAATGTCTGCCAGGCCCCCAAGTGCCTGAGAGACAGAGACGGCATGAGAGACAGAATAATGAGACTAAAGTTTGTGTATACTAACCCCTACAGGGCTATAGGGTGGTTTAGAAAATATAGAAAATTGGCTGTTTCTGTCCTTTAGCAAGACCCACGGTGCTGGATTATACTGTAACTGACCCGAGACAAGTGCCAAGTGCCAAATAAATCATCTATAAGACTTTAATACAATGTTGGAGTATGCAGTATTACACTAATCATTTTATACTTTATTGTATTTTACAGTAAACATACCGGTGCAGGCCCACTGTTGGCATTGTCACAGTCAAGCTCTAAATAGAAAGGAGCGAAACATCAGACAATCATCTTGATTTTCATTTTCAGTCAGTTGAGTTTGATGCTGCCCATTATGAGAACTACATCATACACTATCTGGAATCAGTCAACACAGAAAGTAAAGGCAAGGTTCACAGAAAAGAGGAAACTGGGGCCCAAAAGATACAGAAAGCTATAACACAAAGCACAAGATTTGGCAATAGATATATAACAGCAAAAACGTGTGTGAGAGAGAGAGTGTGGATATCCAATAGCAGCTAGAACAATGATATCTGTGACGGGAAGCTTAATCGAGAAGGATGTGAATAAAAAAAGAGGTTTTATATAAGGAAATGAAAGCCATTAAATTTATATTTAATATAAAGTAAGTAAAGGTGATGAAAAGGAATCGTGTATGCAGACACTCACTTGAGCACGGGGTCCTTTCATTGCCATAATTAGTGTATCCTTTTGGGCACTTGCACAAATAACTCCCATTAACATTTTTACAAGTCCCTTTTACTCCACAGAGGTTTTCTTTTTTATTTTCCGCTTCCGTGCACTCATTTATGTCTGTGTAAGAAGGGGGAACAGAGACATTAGTAATCATAAACCTTTTTCACATTTTTACATGAAATAGTAGAGTAAACACAGGCAATACCAATGATACTAATTAAGGTTCTGTTCCTTTCAGGTAAATAGAGTCTGTGTGCTGCTATTCTGCATGTTAGCACAAATTTGAATGTAGTAGGTACTGCAAAATGAACAAACAATGTAACCAGGGGCACAGTCTTTCATTGTTGGCAAAAGGATCTTAGAGACAGTTCTGAACTTCCCCAGCAACCAGTGTCGTGAGTTGTTGTCTTGCCAAAATTAAAAGCTGCAATTTAAAGTGGGAGGCAGGCGATGGCTTTGTGGTTTAGGTCAGAGTGCAGAGAGTTACAATAGTTGAAGCATGATGAAACAAAAGCACGTATGATCTTTTTGAGATCAACAGGCAGTTGATCAACAATCAACATTGTCACTACAGTTTCTTGGATGTTTAAAGTAACTTTTGATAAAAGAAACAACACCATATCCTCCTCTTGTTGCCAATAAAATAAATAAATAAATAAAATGTACACTTAATCTGAAATAGATTTCTTTTGGTGGCTAAAAAAGGTTTTGCTTCTGCTCCAATCCACAGCAGCTTCCTTACTGGCACAAAACGTGACGAAAGCAGTTGTGTAAAATAGGAAAAACATGATAGATAGATAGATTACAGTGATCTTAAAAGGGAAGTTCAAATACAGAAATACGGTTTTAAAAAGTTGCAGCAATTGTTTGAAGCAACCCCCACCGATTCCCAGTTTGGTGGAGACAATGTACTTGACTTACTGGCACCTGTTGGGGTGGGTAAACTTTCACCTCTATGATTCTGTTGAGCATAGTGTTTTGCTGATCTCAGCAAACTTCCAGCACAGCACCACCATTAACTTCAAACGTGACCAGTGCAGGCACAAAGAAGTAGACTCTACTCACCTATGCACGGTCCTTGATCACTGTTTTTAGTGTACCCAAAATGGCAGTTGCAGATGTAGCTCCCAATCTGGTTAGAACAGTTACCACCCTGACCGCAGATGCTGACTTGATTGGTGCACTCGTTATAATCTGACAGAAGAACAAGTGAAGATGGGTCAGACCGGTTGGACAACAGAGACACACTGGTCACACACACTGACAATAACACACTCACCTTGGCACTGCCCAACTATAGCTGTGAAGTTCACCATCTTTTTATCGTGTATGTACCCATGCAGACAGTTACAGTAGTAGCTGCCTTCTGTGTTCATGCACTTCGCGTATTTGCCACATAGCCCAGGGGTTTCATCGCACTCGTCAGCATCTGTAAATTTGGATACACATATATAATTTAAAGAGAAAACAATTACATTGCTGTTTTTAGTGTGACAGTGCATTGCTATGTTGTCAGTAAATAGTAAACGTGTCATTTAAGCAAACTTTCCTATTAGCTCTTTTTATTCTAGCTCCTCTGTCCATCATGATCACCAATCTAAGGTTACAGCACTGCAGTCAATACACTTGTATTTCTTTTTGGTTCCTTGAAATTGCAGTGATGTAAGAATTTAAACCTCTTTCTACTGTTGTTTTCATTGTAATCCACTCTGGATACAAGTGGTGCTTAAATGCCTAAAATGGAAAAACGAAGGGGAATGTTATCAAAAAAGGGTACTTTTCTTGGTCAACTCCAGTAAGAGGTATTACATAATGGGAGCAGCACTTCTTCCTGAGAGTTCTTGTCTGAAGTAGAAGCTTCAATATAGTATTGGTGGACAGAAGAAACACAGTGGAGAGCCAGGGTTAAAATTAAAGGTCATGGCAGATAATTACCAACACATCTAATGCCTTGTGAGTTGTAGCCAGGTTTACAGCCAGAGACACATTTTCCCAGCATACACAGTAAGCCTGTGGGGAGCAAGAGAGAGGTCACTTGGTTTCAATTCACAGTTCAAAATCTTACAATAACAAAGAAGACCATAAAGCAGAGCAACAACACCTGTGCATTTTGCCCTTATTGAGTCAGGCCCTTTATAAGCATGTTTTTTTGCCCAGAAATGGGATTTGAACATCCCAAGTCATCCTTTTGTTGAGCTACTTCACTGATGATGGTGCAACACCTATATATACTGTCAACACACAAAAATGTAACCTTAAGTGTAACCCTGTGCACATCAGTGGCCCATTTTAATTTTTGCCTTAGAGCAGGGCGTGCCACTGATTGCAACATATAACAAAACAGAAAAGTTGAGAATTAGCAGTTCTGCTGCTGAGATATTACATAATTTACATTATAAGATGTTTTTAATTCACATGTCAGAAGTAAAGTACCTCCAATGTTCCTCTTTTCTAAATAACCCTCGCTAAAGAGGAAGCAGCTGCAGTCTGCCTGTATTGACAGCAATCGTGACCCAGAGCAATGGCAAAATAACAGAATCTTGTCAAATCACTCATGACAAATTCCACTTCTCCATCAATGCTCCTTATGCTCAGTATATTGCACATCCTCAAAGTTTCCCAAGCTAAGTACACCACTTTTGCATTGCCTCCTCATAACTCCAAAACACATCTGTAGAAGTAGGATATTTAATGATTGATTGAGGAGGCAAGTATTTGGAGCATAATGAAAAAATTGATGAACAGCAGAAGACCTGACTGCGACCGACCACACCAGCAGAATTGGTCACGAGTGATGGCAGTTAGTTAGTCTGTAGTAGGCCAGTCACTTTGGTCTAGACTGAATTTCTCTGCTGCTATTGGATGTTTGTCATGAAATTTTGTACAGAAGTGCATAGTCCCCAGAGGATGAAGCCTAATGATCCTCTGACTTTTCATCTAGTTCCACCAACAGGTCAAGGTTTTCGCTCATCCTGCGAAATATCTCAATCTCTATAGATGGATTGGCATATAATTTTGTACATATTTTCCAGGTTCGCAGTAATGACTTTGATGATCGCCTGACTTTCTGACTGAAATGTCTCAACACTCTTGGATAGACTGCCTTGAATTTTGGGGCAAACATTCCCCTTGGGATGAATTGCAATAACTCTGGTAATTCCTTAACTTAAATTTAGCAAACTAAACTAAAACTAAGCCACTAGCCTGGCTGTAGACTTGTGCTTGTGTTTATACAGGGGGTAACCTTTGGAATCATTTAGTATTTTTATCAACTAGTTGGATTTAACGATACTGTGACCAGATGAGCTCATGTTTGGTGTGTTAATCTGGGTAACATGGATACATGACTCACAGTAACCTTCTCTCTCTCTCTCTCTCTCTCTCTCTCTCTCGTAACCACTTGCAACTGTCTTACCATGTTCCTCAGAGAGCAAGGACATTTTTTTGTCAGTCACATTTTTTGACTAATGAGTCACTGGTAAGGCAGAAAACAGCGCCCCCTTCAAATGGTGTGAGTGAAAAAATATCGCCTACCCTCTGTGGTTCCCTCCCTCCATCACAATGAGCCCTCTGTTGTTCTCTAATGAAGCTGGAGCCTCACAGTAACGCCACTTTAGGAGGACCTGCTCGCCAGTGACAGTGAGTGTGTGAAACAGTCTGACTGAGTCTAACTTTATGACTAAATAACTGTGGACAGAAACTAAGACTGAAAATACACAAAGAGAGACTTTGTGCTCAGCTTGCAGCTGACTTTCATTCACCAATAAACACAGAATAGTTGTCTGTCACATAAACTGTCTTGTTTGTATGTCCCTTCTGTACCAAATTTCTTTACAAACTGTGTGTTGCATTTTTTTTGCCTGTCTCTCATCCTGTTGCATTACCTTTAGGCCTGATGGAAAGTGGAAGTTCTATGTAAAGCCAAAGCCTTGTCCTCACTGACTGACTTGTTTCCTTCTTTGCACACACTGGGGTTTGTCTCCGTTTCTGTGTCATATGTGAGGTAAAAGCATGCATGCCAGGAACTGCATTTTCTTATAACCCAAAGGCCTTAATTAAGGGAATGTTTTTCTGCTGCTGAGAAAGTTGCCAGAAGTTGATAGTCGATAGCCATAAAGTTGTTGTTCACGTTGCTTATACAGTTTTTAGAGGGGAACATTTTGCCCATTATTATATGGTTGTTTAAATAGTGATTTTTTTTCCCCTCTCCTATGTGGATTGTGTACCGATATTGCACCAATATTGTTCTGCAAAGGTACTGAGAAGGCTGATTTCCTAAACAACTTTCTTAAAAAAGATTTATGTTAAATATTCTGTAACACGTCAAATAATTTAATAAATTGAGATTGCTGAGAGCTGCTTCTTCTTTTTTACTCCGCGTTGCATGCCACAGTATTATAAATCGACAATATCCCCCCCCAAAAAAATAATTTGTTACAACCTCACTTTTGTTGTCACCCTCTATTGATTTGAAATCCAACAATCTGATCACATCCTTGAATTAATTTTTGTAATCATGGAGGAAACTAGTTTGGAAGATGGAAACACTGGAAATATTCTCATTACAATTCTATTCAATTCAAAATTTTGTCTAAAGTTTTTTACTGTTGGTAGAAAGTAATAAGTAAAGTTATAATATTACTTTTGAAAAGAGTAATAAGTAATAAATACATTTTTTTTGAGTAACTACCCCTATGCCAGTACCGCTTTGATACAGATATGTCTTTGACTGGCAAATATCGATATATATTGGTCAGGCTCTAAACACTAGAATTCATTTGGAGTCCAAGTCTAATATTCACTCTGCTTTTATCTGTGTTTTATGTCTGGGTTCTGAGAAACTATTTGTCTCCCTAGCTGGTACATGTTCCACTTCATTCACACACAATTGACTAATTTTCTCTTTGTGGCGTGGGTGGTTTTATCAGGTTACAATTGCTGAAAACAGCAACCTGCTGCTTCTAGAAACAACTTCGATGTGATGACAACCAAAACCACATTGTTGCCTGAAAGCCAAAATTGATCTAAAAAAATAAAATTAAAAAACTGCACTGTTGGGTGTTAATTCTTGATGGGGTTGTCAGTACAAGTGACCTGTTTCATTAAACATAGTCTTTTGATCCATTGTTAATATGAAAAAATAGACCAGAGCAAATTTAATATTTAGAACTTCTGCTTCTGCTGCAAAACGTGAACCATTAGTGAGACAGTACTTTTGGTTGTGGTTAACCACAGTGCAAGAATAGCAGAATATCATACACCTTCTATTCTGACATACTACTACATATGTACAATGATGGAATTAAAAAAATATTTATACAAAGTTACACTCTGTAGTCTATATTGTACTGATGTACGCAGTATGTTAAATTATTTGCTATGATGAGTCTCTTGAATCAGCCTGACATAGATGTACACACCAGGTTGTTGGTTATAGATTCTTCCTGTGGTGACTCGGGTCTGGGTTTATTTTACTCCAACTGCCTGAGCACTTGCTCTACTTGCTCTGCTCAGTCCTGCAGCATCAGTCCAGTGACAGCAGTTCTGTACATACAGCACAGCAGCAAACACAGCTGGAGGGCTGTAGAGTGATCACTGTCTGACGAGGTTAACATTCCTGATGTGACCCAATGTGAGCTAGAATTAAAGGTTTCTAAAATGTCACCCCTTTTTACTATGAAATTCACAAGTTGTGACCATAATTGTCACATTAGTGTCTGGGCTTATTTAAAAGTGAGACAATCAGAAATAGACGGCTAATATACTAATAAAAGAATTACATTTACACATTCTGTAGCTGCCACATATTGTTAGAAAACTCTGTGTTTCACTGAAACAGAAGTAGTACAACAACTGAAGTGTTACAAAATGTCCAACCTTCCCTTTTTTTTACCCAGCCTACACCACAACACAACACACACACACAACACACACACACACCATCAGCAACAAACACTCTCATTGATAGAACTTTAACCAAGAATAAGAAGCTCCCTTCCCTAAGGCCCATGTCAAGGAAAAACAAAATTATCAGAACAATGATCAGTGTGTAAATCTTGGTTGATGTCCTGCTTATAATGGATCTGTCCCACACAGTTTAAGGAAGATTTTAGAATTTATCAGACTTCTCAGCAGTCCAAGGTCCATAAAATCCTCAAAGTATGAGAGTGAAAAAAAGATAAATCCTTCCGTAGAGGAGAATTCTGTGTGTGGCAGGAGAAATAACAGTGAACCTTCACCAGCTTTCCTCTTCAGATTCAGACTCTCAGTCTGAGCACGCCTTGCTCTACTCTTGATTCCTCCCCCACCACACTCCCTCCTCCCTCCCTCCCTCTCTGTCTGTCTCCTCCTCTCTCTGCCCCCCTTCACTGAGCAGCCTTGTCTCTCTCACTCTTTCTTGCTCTTTTCTTTCACAATATCTTTCCATGTGAACACATTTCTCACACAGGCACCGTATCACATTGCTTACACAAACCCCCCCTCTGTGTACGCCGCCTTTCACATTTCCCTTTACGCTCCAGTAG
>NW_023339729.1:9206941-9240717 GCF_004916995.1 Morone saxatilis
GCTCTATTTCAGGAGCTATTCACAACACTCTCATGAGAGACAGAAAAAGGGGGGGGACCAACGAGAGGGTGATGACTAACACTCAGTCTAAACAGCTGCTGCTGTACTTGAGTTTTGCCAGTAAGTAATCTGATGTCCGTTCTCATTCTCCCCAACTCTTACTCTCCATCTCCTCCTACTTTTCCCTCTCTTCCTCCAAGTGTTCAGCCCTTCACCCAAATTCAGTGACAAACCAGCGTTTTAACAACCCCCTGGACAGTTGCAACAGTCTGGAGGCAGATGCAGGATTATCTCTATTTAGGTGGAATCCTCTACAACACCATAATGATGTGGTTAAGACAAAACAGGGTGGAAACATGATACCATTAACTCTATCATCTACGGACAAAAACCTACAACAATCCACACACATTCAAATATATTTAATCCCTACTTCAAAAAGAGGTTTCTTGATGACTCAACTAGTAGTAACCACTAAAGGAAGATTAATAATGCTCGAAAATATGTGAAGGGACTTTGGTTAGAGTGTTCAGTTACTTTGGTTTTGTGAGTGCACTGTGAGTCTTAACGTGGAAATGAAAACCAACTCAATAGACCTTTTTCACAGCAAACATTTTGACATGAGACAGTAGGGTAAACTCAGTGATACTAATGAAAGTGCCGTTCCATTTAGGCCAAACAGAGTCAGGGTGCTGCTTTTTCTCTGTCTCTGCTACACTAAATGGAACAGAGCCTTAACTTGGTCATCATGCTAATACTTTCTCACAATGTCACTCTGCTGATGTTGGCATCTCATCATGTTTTGTCCAGTAAACCCCCCTAGTTCTGAAATTAATTCATTATTTAATCACTCTTTGGCTGCTTAGCTTACTGCACTTATATTCAAATTGTATGTTTTTAAGTTTCACATTGCATATTAAAGCTTTTAAGATAACGCTTATACAACAGCATGTTAAGCCCCATTTTTCAGTGGTCCTTCTCAACGCTCCTACCTTAATCAATCCAGCTGTCTTCAAAGGCAGCGTAACAGCTAGCATTTTCCGCACTCTATATGCAGGTAAATGCGTGCCAAAGTGTATTTCTATGCTTCACATCTATTTACGTCAGTTGTTTTCTATGCCATTCATAGTTACAGTTGCTAAGCTATGATTGAACCCCTCTTGCTGTTTGGCAGAGGGGTTTAGCAAGCACTCAGAGGAATTTTGCTCTAATTCTGATGCAAGAAGGCACAAAAATAAATATGAAATTTGAACATAATAGGTAACTGAGTGGAGTGAGAACATAACAAGTATACATAACAACAACAAGTGTAGATTTAGATTTATACTTTGATCTATGATCCTATCATAGTTACCACACAGCAAAACCAACAAAAACAACTTCTGCTGCATACTGATATGTCAAACGTCACTGATGATATAGTGATAATTAGAAGTGGTCTGTAAGTGTTGCAAGTGGGGTTGGTGGATAGGAAGCAACTGGTCAACCAATACTACTGTGTCAAGGAAAACACACAATCGTTGCAAGAAACGCTCTAGCTTTGTGTTAGCAGTTTCCTTAACAAGCTAACCATATATTCTCAGCTTGTTCACAGTGTGAGAAAGCTGATATGACCTCTTTTGCTTCCTTCAGTCTGTCATTTATGCATCTCTCTATCTTGGTTTTCTTAAGCATCATCTTGACTTTCTGACATCGTTTATTCATCATATTTGCGCAAATAGGACCAGACACAGGGAGACAAATGAGCAGACACATGGAGACAGACAAACTTTCCACACATGTAGGCAGAAAGAGGATGAGAGAATTCAAGTTCATGTCCCCTCAGCATCTCTAGTGAACAAAGGACTAAATAAAAGCAGACACATTTTGCTAACAGAGCATGAGTGTGTGTGCATGTGCTGTTTGTGTGCACGTATGTACGTAGGATGGGTGTATATATCGATCTGTCCTTGTTTGTTTATGTCTGTGTCTCAGCGGGTGGGGGGCAGTGAAAAGCAACTGCAGCTTCATCTGTATGATTATTCATTTTAGTGTTTCCATATGGAAAGACCCAGTCAGTGTGTGTGTGGGTATGTGTATGCGCTCATGTTGGCAGCCAGAGAACTGACCATCAGTCATCCAAAAGGAGAAACTGTATGGGAAAAATGTAATCTGTCAGAGGGGAATGTTATTTAGACTAACAAGTAGCAATGATCAGTAGACAACTAAACATGTGGTTAGGCCTCAGTTTGCTTTGTACTGCAACTGTGTGTGTGTGACATACTTGACTGATTCCCTTGGTTAAAATAGCTGAATTGAGAAGCTTCTCTAACCGTCTTTCTAATACTGAGACAGGGCAGTATGTATGCATGTACACAACATGGCTGGTCAGTGTGCTCATTTAAATGTATCCATTCAGCAGCCAACTAAGCTGCAGCACCACAGAAGTGCAACACATGTTGAGCAGATTTATTTTTGAGAAACATGACCTAGCTGAAGGCTTTCTCCCCACTTCCTCCTACAAAGTTTGTGTCCTGACCTAAACTTTAAAAACACCTGTCCATGTTGTGTTTGAGTCAGAGAGTCCTTATGTTCAAGCTTTTGTTTATGATTAAGCTTCAAGAGCTACATAGTCACAAACGACATAAAGATCCGTTATTACATCTGTCCTCGTGTGTTTTGGTGTGTGTCTTTGTCACTCAGTCAGAAGATCACGTCTCAGGATCAATGTTACACTGTAATGTTTATGTTAGATCACAAGATGTGTGTGAGGTCACATCGACCGGACAGCTCTGGGTGTGGAAACACTTTGACTCACTGGGCTCCACTTCTCACTAAAACTGTAAAAGAGGAACTTTGTATTAGAAGTACTTCTTTTTAAGGGTCACTCCACCAATTTTACACATAAGGTTGTTCTCCAAGGAGAAAGCAACTGTATAATTCCTTATATATAGCTCTAAAGAAAGCATAACAGAAATCTGCATTACAAATTGGAGGTGCAAGGTTAGAGGTGGGCATGTAGGAGGGTTGGTGTCCAATGAATGATTTTGGAAGTGCAATACTAAATCATTGGATTATCCCTAATCCCTCAGTTGTCCAGCCCTAAACGTGCTGTGGATAAAATCATATCAACTACTGCACTTGACATGTCACCAGATAAACACATCTTGATGCAAGCTGACCTTGAGTTTGGATTGTCTTGTTGTTTTGTTTCCAAAGTCAGGAATGAACTTAAAAACATTGCTTTTATACTGAGAATTTCAACAACAGGGAATATGAAGGCAATGGCAACACCGTGAAACAGTTTCATCATGGCCTTTCTTTTTTATTTGATATGTATTTACTCTCCTTCTACTCACTACAGTCACTGATTGTATCTTACAGCAGCACATTTCTAGATAAGTAAAGCAGCTTGCAAGTCAAACCTGACGGAACAATAGCTTCTAAACTAATAACTATTTATTCTGTTTATTCTTCACACAAAAGCATTTGTGGTTTCGCTTTGGGACCAAATTCAAAAGAGTAAAACAAAGTCAGCACCAGAGAAGTCCGGATTCAATTAAAAACAAACCTCATAAGCAAATTCCTGAGTGAAATTAATTTCATAATTTCATTCATAATTGCTGATTAAGTTCAGTCTTGAGGCTGTGCTCTGTAACAGAACTGTTTTTTGTTTCCTTAGCTAAGCCTGACAGATTAGAATGAATGTGCATGCTTTACCATCAAAGAGAAAAGTATTTTAAATCATTGTTTTTCAAAGTTAGGGTCGCAACTCAGTCATGGGCCGTGGGAGAATTTGAATGAATCCCCAAGGGGTCGCCAATAAATAAAATATATTCATCAGCTGTTGTCAGCTGCAGACAATCCCTCAGTAAAATATATTTCTTGCAATACCCCAGCTGCCCACAAATTTACTTTGAAATAAAGATTTTGTATTCAGGCTGGGGCCTACAATAAAAGCAAAAGTCACTCATATTTAAACTAAACTTCTTGTTCTATGTATGGTATGGTGGAAAGTTTCAGGATAAATGTGGAATAAAACTTTATAATACTGACAGATGACTGTTTGTGCCCAAAGTCGCTGGCACACACACATACTCACACACAGGATCTTTCCATATGGAAACAGAGCAGAGTCAACGGATCATAATCACACAATTTCAGTTGCTGTTTACATCCTGAGACTCAGTCGGGTGCAGAGAGAGATGAAGGCAAGCTTTGGAAAAGAGCTTTTCACTGGTTTTTCACTAACTCTGGGATTATTTTATTTTCCACTAGTGCAGATGAGCAGTTAAAATTATAGCAAAGCTTGACAACTAAAGACATTAACTATCTGTTCCCCTTTCACACTCTTTTCTCTCTGTCTCATTTTACATTTTGACACTTCTTTTTTCTGTTCTCACTTTTCTCTCGAGTATCATCACCTTCCTATTGGTGTCATATGCTCAAGTTTATTTGACCCTTTTCTTTCTTTTCTTTCTTTACTTATCAGCTCTCACATACAACTTCATGAAACCAAATAGTAGATTACAGAGGTTATAGGTAGTATGTTGTTAAGGTTATTGCTCATAGTGAATTTATTTTTTTTTTTTTAGTTTAATTACTTTAATTGGCCTGTTGTGAGCAAATAATAAATCATATGTCATTATTATTAATGGTGGGTCACTACAATTCCATTTGTTTAATGGTTTACATTCTAATAGAAGCAAGGACAATAATTGCAAGGAAAATAACAAAATTAGAGAAAAATTTTGTTTAGTAAAGTACTTAACAATAAAAAAGATAATTTCGGTTTGCAGTCTAAACTCAAAAAATCTATGTTGTTTGGTTTAACAGTAGTAAAACGTGTGGTGTACTGAACATGTTGTACCAAACGCTCTCTGTCTGTAGCTTTTGAACAGTCAGTACACCACGCTCTTCGTTCTGCTTTTATACCTCATATTTTTAACCAAATGTGCCGCTCAAACTTTTTTCAAACCTCAAGTGGTTTCCTTCTGACGCCACATACACCAGTGATATGCAGTCATGAGGCAAGGTACACTCACACACATACACACTCACATACGCACGCACACACACACACACACACACACACACACACATTCTGTATACACCATTGTTGCTGAGAATCTGAAAGGTTTCTTGAATCTGTCATTGCTTCAAAAGACGTAGCAGTAACAATACAGGAAGAAGAGCGAGCTGGTGAAAGTGTACGCACCTTATGTGTGATTTAAACAACCTATTATGTGGTTAAAATGTTGAGTAAAGAAGGGAAGGCCACAGTCACAGGACGTACCACTAGTGGTTTGTATTTATGGTGCCAAGCAACAAGCAGCACCAACAACAAGCAGCAGCAGCATCTTTGCTGCCAGATGGAGATGACTGTGTTCTAATGTCAACCACTGCTGGGCTGTTATTATGTACTATCCTCACCTACAACTGCCCTACTATTAAATCTCTCAGACAAATATAATCAGAAAAGGGTTTTAGGAGAATCAAAATTAATATACAAAACACATCAAACTAAGACAAACATATGTTTTCTGTGTTGTGAAGAAGAAGTGACTCTACTCTCAGATGACTTTATGCAGAAAGGTTTGTACCAGGATAGTGCAAGTGAGAATTTAATTTCATAATAAGGAAAGTGAAAAAAAGATAATGAACATTGAAATGTAGAATTAAAACAACCATACAGTATACTGTGACTAGGATTGTAAATGATTCAGTTATAGAGTCATTGATTTCTTATTCTTCCACAGACCCCTTAAATGCTTTAACAGCCCTCTTTTTTATTTGCTTCACTGTTAAAACTATTTGACTCAGGCAGGGGCCAGGTGCTCTTGACAGATTGAATCTGCATGAAGACCGTGGTGTGAAAATGTACACCTATGCAACCAAGAACGGAAACAGCAGAGGTAGCAAATTATAGATATACTCTATGCACACTCAATCTCTGACGCAACCTAGCAAACCAAGGTTTTACAACGCTTGCTTATATCAGCCTTCAGCAGGATGTATATATTAGTGAACATTTAGATTTATAAAACAACTAAAAAAACAAAATTCAAGGTATAACAATGTCTCCTCAGTTTTTTCATTCAAAGTCTCTTACGGCAGTGGTTCCCAAACTGTTTGGCTTGTGACCCCTTAAAATACAAGTATAGTTTGTGTCATAATATTTTATTTAGTTTATTTTCTTTACCACTAGGGGTCAGCAAAACAAGCTATAAACACAACCCTGACATTGACATTATCACCTTATAAAGTTGCTGTTGCTGTTTCTGAGTCCATAAGATGCATGTAGATTCAAACTACATCTCGTTTTAGCTCTGTTTTTAGTCTCCACAAACTCCATATCTGGCTCTTTAGCTGCTAAATGATCCAATACTGTCTGCTACATGGTGCTGAGCAGGTAGTGTACAGTTTGTTTATTAGAGCTTTAAATTGCCATTTTCCATTGTGTAGTATTTAGTGACAACTAGTGGTGAACTTGCAGACTGCAATGAACTGAACACTGCTGCCATCTTTATTTGATGACCTGTGAATGAGAATGTGAAATGTGTATGAGAAACTACTGTGGCCACGAAACACAAAAGGCCCTTTCTGCAGTGTTTGATTTATCCATTCTGGGTTACAGTAGAAACATGACGGTTCAACATGGCTGACTTCATGAAAGACCCGCAGCGGCTGTAAATAAAAATGGCTCATTCTAAGGTAACGACAATTCCTATATTCAAGTGATTACACACTAATGAAATATTCCTAAGGAATTTTAGGGGTATGAAGAGGTGAAAATATCTTTTAGTAATATATTCATTTCATAATAAGGAAGGTGAAGAAATGGTAATGAACATTGAAATTTAGGATTAACAGAATCTTTTTTTTCTTTCTTATCCCTTAAATGATGTTCTGACCCCTCATACTTATCTTGGAACCTCCCGATAGGTTGAGCGCCACTAATATTAGCATTCTCACTGGTTCCTTTATTGCTGTGTCATATGTCTGGGCTGGGCTTTTAAGCACCTTCATACATCATTCATTCAGATCAGAGAGAAGGCTAGAAAAGTAATTGTTGTCATGGACTACTATATTTTCCCCGGCAGAGACTCGTTCAGCCCAGGAGATATCCCTCCCTGACAGCAGTTAAACTGACAGATTACTGACTCTTCCTCTTTGTGTGCATAACAATCAACATCCAGGGGAAATTTTTGTGGCTTCCTGTTGCACAAGTTAGAAACAGAAAGATTTAATTCATTCAGTGTGAGATCAGATTGAAGAAGTGTGTGATATTATGTACTCTTGGCTCTGCAATCAACACAATACAGGAACTCCACTCCCTATCTTCCCATCAGCTTGCCTTCCTATGTCCGAAGGAACTGTTGTTTCTACAGGCCACTGCCCCGCCGCAGCTTATCCAAGTTCACCAGGTGGAAACCATAGCAACAGACCTGACAGGCGCCCTCTTTCCACCTATCACTTCCTTGGGAAGCTCTCACCTCATTGGTTCCTTCCTGAATGATCTGGTTTTCCCATATTATTACTGCAAGGACATCACACTGGTCTTTATCAAAAATACTCTGAAAACAGTTTTTAATTATTAGTGGAATATATATTATATTTTACTCTCCTTGTGTGCTGATGCAGCTGTCTTTCTGTTTCTCTTTCCTCGCCTCTTCAGACTAACATAAGCAATGTGTGGTCCAGAGTAAATGCAACGCTGTTGTGTACTCCTACTGTTATATAAACTTATGTAGTGCCTCTGAAATTGTGACAAACTATCTGGGAGAGTGTGTGCGCACATCCTTTTTCTGCGATGTCATCTGGACTCTTATGAACCTCACTGTTTATATCAGACTCCATTAAAGACCATATGTCCACGTCTAGTGAATATGTATACAAAGGCTTACCTAGAGAGAGAGGGGGATCAGATTTAATGAATTAGAGTTTCCTCTCTGTCATTTTCATTCTGTTCCATCTCAGTGGCTCATTTTTCGTAAATAAAAAATATGTGTTTATTTCCCTCCTCTAATATCCTCTATAGTGTGTTTATTTCCCTCCTCTAATATCCTCTATAGTGTATTTATTTAGTCTTCTTTGTCTTTTCCCCCCTCCCTCAGTCTGTCTGTGAAGTGAGGGGGTGGAGTGAGGTGACAGAGGGCAGATGTTTCCTCCCCAGCTTTGAAGATGATTGTAAAGATGGAGGGGGGAATAGTGGAAAGGGTAAAGCATGTTTCTCCGTGGAGGTTGGGCGTTTTTACGAGGGAGGCCACAATCACAAGCAGCAGATACAGGCTCCGTCCTGGCAGCAGCTTTGGAAATGGTAGCTCGTCAACCTTCTGCTGAAGCCACAAACCCCAAATGTCGAGCTAACACCTCATTTAGTCAAAGCTGCTTTAAATTTTCTCTAAAAACACAACCGTCAGTGCTTCATTCTGCAACACATTTGTCTGCTCAAACTGAACTTTGCCTGTTGAAGAGGAGTTTACAGTCCATATTTACACAGAGAGCTGCAACGATCAGCCAAAAGTTTGGGCTTTTTTTAAACTTAGACATGACATGTAATCATTGGGAAAACAATAGGTTGACTGTGTGCTGCATCTGTCCCACCAGTTGTTAAGGGTGTGGGGGCTCAAATTGCTCTTCTTGGGACTGACGGCAAGTGTGTGTGCCTTAAAGCTATATATTGCCACCATGTGGTCAAAGAGACGACTGTGTGAAGCAAAGCTTAGATAATAATCTTTCAGAAATGACAGCAAATTCTAAACATTAAGGGACTGTATGAAAATTATTAGTGTGGAGGCAGTCCTCTACTGGACTTTGGAAAAGGTCCAAAGCCCTCCACTGTAATGTCTCAAAATAATATAACAGTGTTACATTGGTACACCCAGGCTGTATAATTCAAAAGCAATAGTGCACATGACTACACCCATAGGTTTCTGAAGAGCCGCTGTGGTCAGATCTGGCCGTCGCCGTTTTAGCAATCTCCACCGGCTCTCGAGAAATATTTGGAGCGTCAGTGGAACTGAGGCGGACTGAATGGTTACTGAAAACAGCCGCCTGTCACTAAAAGCAGCCACTCCCTTAATTATGCATAATTTCAAGCCTTGAAATAATTAAACAGTTGAATTATATACAAATTCAACCCCTGTACAGTTGTCATGAACAGGGAATTTAGATATAGAGACCAAACCCTATTTTTGTACCAGGCAGTAAACATGTTTATTTAGTTGTAAAGTTTGGAATTTTAATATTTGGCCTTACGGACATTGACTCACTTCTGTGGCAGGATTGTAGTGGCCATTCAAGGGGTGTCATCAAGTGTATTCTGTGTTCCTTAAAACTTACATAAGGGAGCAGTCTGGTACCCAAATGGTTAAGGGAAACTCTGCATCAAAGTCTGTTTACAGGTCATGGGGATAACTTCTTCCCCACTTCTCTCCTAATAATTTTCATACAGTCCCTAATTTGGATACACGTCACCAACCATCTTGTAAAACACTTGACTTAACATGACAACATAATTTTTCATTTTAATTAATGAAACTTTTTATTAATTTGGTCTTTATTGTTTTGATATTCAATGGCATAATAAAGGCTTTTCTATTGGATCCGTTACTTGTTTGTTTTGTGCCCTTCTTTCTATTTTGGAAGTGCAACAGTGTAGACTTGACATGAAGGGAGGAAGACAGCATGCAGAGACATTCCTGCAACAGAAACTCCCACACATAGTGTAGGATGTCAGTCCACACACACAAAGCTTTTCCAAAAGCAGATATAAAATACGGGCAACAATAGCACCAGTATCAGTTTTCTATAAAAGTACAAAATTAACCCCATATGCACAATAAAACCAAAAGTTTAACCAGCATTGATATATTTTAAATTCACTTTAAAATATATAAATCTATTAAATATAATTTTCTCTGATTTCTCAGTATTAACCATTTGAGAGTCTTGATGGCTACAATCCAGGCTTGTGGAAGTTGTAAGCGCTGCAGAGATGGTTTGTCAATCAGAGACAGTGTGACCTCAATGGGTTAAGCTGTAAAAAATAAGCAAAGAAACAAGATTAGATAGTAAAAGAAAAGGGAGAAAGTCAGATCAGTTATTTTGTTGGAGTTTGAATGGCCTCAGCCCAAACACAAGCACACCTTTTACAATGACTTTGGCCAGTGTCTCACTGGAGCCGATGTGGTTGGTGGCTACACATTTGTACGTTCCGCTGTCACTCAGTTTAACGTGGGCTATGAGCAGCTTTCCATCCTTTGTGGTCTCGGCTCCTGCAGGCAGGCTCGCCCTGCCCGCCCGGCTCCACTGGAACCGAATGGGATGAGAGCCGTGGGCAAGACACTGCACACGCAGGGCATCTCCGGGCTGGAGCCTCACCTGGTCAGGCAGGCAGGTGGCATATGGAGGACCTGAATGAAGGAGAAGACAATCACTCTTATCATGAGCAGGGAGAAAGAATTTGGATGTACAATATCTGAGTTTATTATCTCTCGACTCACTCTCCACCTCCATCTGGGTGTACGCCTCACTGTAGCCATGTACGTTGGTTGCATTACAGATGTATTGTCCTGAATCTTGGCGCCCCACGCTGGTCAGTGTCAAAACTCCACCGGCCACTGTGTGTTTCCATGGCAATGGGGCTCGTAGCTTGGACCAGGTGATGACAGGAACAGGGGAGCCTGGAAGGAAGAAGAGATAGAGAGGTTCAAGTGAAAAATGAGAAGTAAGAGTAGAACTGAGAGATAGTTACACACACAAGCACCTTACCAGTGGCCTGACACTCCATCGTGACTGTTTGTCCCTCCACCACTGTCATTTCTGTAGTGCTCACTGAAGCCACTGGTGCTCCTAGCCCCCCCTCAACAATGACCTCAACTTTGACCTCTGTCACCCCTTCATTGTTTTCAGCCTGACAAATATAAACTCCTGAGTCCTCTGGATGCACTGCCGGCCACTGAGAGAAGAGATGGAAGTTGTTAGGTTTGGTATCTTAAAATGAGGATATAAATTAAAGTACCTGTGCTCATATTTCACCTGTATGGTGTTGACATCATTCGTCTCCGTGGTAACCAACTGCAGGGTGGAGCCTTGGCGTTTCCAGGTCAGCTTGGGCCGTGGCCTGCCTGTGGCACGACACTCCACTGACACAGGTTCGCCCATTCTGACCCGCAGGGGCCCTGCTGGTGTCAGCTGCACTTTTGGAGCAACTGACAGAGACGACACAAACACATGACAGACACATTTAACATGCAGGGACTGATTTGCAATGGCTGAAAGAAGTTTTGGTCACAATTCATTGTTTCATCACCTTTTAAGTTGATATGGCAAACAGTTGCTTATTTACACATCCAGCAGTTACAGAGCAAAATGTATCATTTGGAGTTGTGTTTCTGGCAACCTGGTGAATTCAAGTCCAATATTCACTCTCCTTAACCTGTTTTTGGTCTCTACCAACTCCTGAAGGAAATATCTGACTCCTTAGCTGCTGCATGCTCCGCTGTGTTCACCAGCTAGTCGCTAACCATGTCTGTCTGCTGTTTGGTGCTGAGCAGGTAGCGTACAGTGGGTTTATACTATAAGGTAAGAGAGTGATCCAAAACAGTACATTTATGGGGTGGTCAGCAAAACAATGAGCTGCATATTCAGGTTATAATTATCTGTGGGTTCATCAATGCAAGTGCCGCCTCTCACACTGTCACACTGATTCTAAAAATATTGATCGTGAGTCACACACTGATACATGGTGTAGATGAAAATGACAAACTTAAAACTGTGTTCTTTTGTCTTTGAGCTGTTTTTAACTTCACTGTACAACACCTAGCTTCACACCGTGCTTTATAAATAAACTGCCTTCCCTTTCCATTGTCCATGCTCTGAGCATTCAGGATGTGGCAATACTGCATGCCACGACAGGACCAACACAGAAATTCCAAGTATGACTCTTCCATTTTTAATAAAAGGGAGGCCACATAAACTATTCTTTCACAGGGGCAGACGGTTTCTAACTGAATTATGAAGTCAAGCTCACATTTGACGTTCAGCACAGCTGTGGCAGTGCTGCGGCCTGCAGAGTTGGATGCCGTGCAGCGGTACTGGCCCTGGTTTCCAGGTCGGGCGTTAGCAACTGTCAGCACAGAGCCACCAGGACCAAGCTTAATGTTGTCTAGAAGGAAAACGTCGAAATCAGTTCGAAGTTTACAGATAGTGATATTGTATGAACAGCTCTTATGCTTACATGTTAGTACTCCTGACCTTGTAATGCTTGGTTATTGGCTCTCTTCCACACCAGGGAACTGGCTGTTGCACCATTGCTCACTTGGCACCTAAAGCTGACAGACTCCCCTTGGCGCACAGTAGCAGACCGGGGCTCCACTGAGACGACAGGAGCCTGACCAGCCACTGCACAGAAAGAGACACACACACACACACACGTCCAATGCAACTCTGTGAACCTTTAGACAGGACTGGGTAAAATACAGTGTAAACGAACACCAACCCCAAAGCAAACAACCAGAGCAAATACACAGATTGAACAGGTGATCAAGTGCTTTTGATGACAAAGCAAAACAGCAAAAAGCACAAAAATGAAAAAATAAAAAAAATAAAACCTCGAAAAGAAATGTCAAACACATTTCGTCAGTGAGGAATATTAAAATTATTTCACTCTGCTCGAAAACTTTTATATGAATATATTAAAGATTGGTCTACCCAAACTACAAATTAGGAAATAAGTAGAGCATTTTGGGTTGATTTACGCAGATTTATAGATTTCTGCTTGTGGCGCTCACAGCATGAAAAAATTATACATACAAAAATAATATATACATATCTAGAGACGTCAAGCAGATGAACAGAAAAGCTGTCAAAAAGGCAGAAACATCTGTTAAATCAGACGTTATTCTGTTCAAAGTAAATCAGATTCATTACCTGAACATAACAGAGAACACAGGATCACAACTCCAGGTGAGAAATCCATGATGAGCAGAGAACAGTCCCTCTTTCTCCTCTGTGTACAATCTCTGCTTCTCTGTGTCCGTCTCTCTCTTTTTCATACAATCACTTTCGACCTTTAACCCCTAACTTACCATTTACCCCTTCCCCTACTCAAACATTGTACGTGACTAGCAGTTGTGGACAAAGTGTTATATTGTTATTCGGCTCATTATTTTGCTAATAATTGTATCAACTGGCACATGCTGTTAGCTAAGTAAATGCTAACATATACATATAAGATATAATGGTGAAAAGTGTAAAAGCTGGATGCTTGTGACTTTGGAATAAAGTGGGTCAAACAGAGAACTATGCTGCTTTCCAAGAAAAGCGATCAGTCAGACACTCCATGAGATTGTATTGTATTGACCAGTGAACTGACACTGATATGTGGCCAATAAAAGAGAGTTGTGTCAAAGTACAGTTGTCCTCGTTTGTCCTATTTTTTTTTTTTTTTAAGATTATTGAGTCACCTAAAGTTAAGCTGGAGAATATTCAGAAATAATGCTTTAAGACATAAAACAAATATGTAGAGAACTGCAATAAAACAAACAAAATCACTGAAGAGAGCGTGATTGTGTTTGTTTGGATCATACAAATACTGGCTAGAAGACTTATGAACTATTAAGTCATCATCAGTCATCACAGAATTATAATTATTTTCATTGCCGGGAAGGACAAGGACATTTAAAAGGATACGTAGCAATTGACTTTAATGTTTGCAGAATAACAAAATGCAATAAAAATTCCATCTTAACGGGTTGCACAAGTAATGAAATCTGTTAATACAACACATGTCTGGATAATGTAACATTACAAGTTTACACAGAGCAGTTATTATGACTTTTTAAAGAGTGTAGTGTAACTTAACTAATTCAATCATAGCTTTCTAAGATTCAGGACATTATGTAATTATTACTACATCATCATGTACATTGAATCCTGTCGAGTCATAATTACAATTTATTGTAATAATTACATTTGTTATGTTTTTTTTTCTTCAACATTTTTGACCAATTCAGGGGCTTTTTATCATACTAACAAGCTATTACATTGTACGGCACTCACTACATTATCAGATTAGTCAGACTCCTTGTCCACTGTCCACCTCAGCAGCTCCTCCAGCAGATGACTGACTAATAGAGTCTGTACTCTGTTTATCAGGTCTCAGGATTTGTTGACATTCACTATTGAAGATTAACTAGAAAAAGAAAGGAGTGAAAACAAGAGTTTAAAGAGAAAAAAAACCCTCTGAAAGCCTGGTTTGGCAGGAAATACACACCATATCCAGAAGCCAATAAGATGCAGCGGCACTGCTCAACACTAGAGGGCACAGATGAATAAAAACACACATGGTACGGTCCAATACTGTATGATCTGAAACTGAACCCAACTATCAGAACTGATTACATAGTTCAACAGACAGAACCTGATCTCCTGGGTTAACGCCTCTTTGGTTTGGTTGCTTCAAAAGCATTTAAGAAACATAATTACCTGTTAAAGCAATGTTGTCTTTACAATCATTTACATAGGAACAAACTCAAACCCAGCTGTTGTCAGAAGCAACACCACAGGATACAAAACGTAATAAGTGACAATGTGTTTATTCATTTTTGGTCATTTCTGCCATTTCTCATTTGTTGTACTCTCTCACTGACCTTTTTCTTAAGAAACTTAAAAGAAATAATAAAATCTACATGCTTTTTTTTTTTTTGTTTAATTTTAATTCTTTAAAATAAAATGATGAATAAACATCTGGTTTAAGGTCACACACAACGGGCCCTAAACCTTCCTACTCCTACTGGAGTACACTCCGGTAACACATTAAAAAAGGTTCTTTTCATCAATTATTTATCTTTCAAAAAAATAGAAAAATGTCATGCGTAATTGTAAAAAGAAAAAAAAACATAGGTGTCAACACATTCGTTAAGTAGGGGAGTTAATAAAAACTTGTGGGAGAGACATGGGAAAAGGATCAGCTTCACAAAGCAAAACAAAAAGGTTGCAGAGTTTCAGAAATGTGTGTTTTGTGTGTGTGTGTGTGAGTGAGTGAGTGAGTGAGTGTGTGAGTGTGTGAGTGTGTTTGTGGTTCGGCTGGAGGTCAGCCTACAGTCTGGGATGTATTAGTCTGAGGAGCAGGGTGGGGAGCGGGGAGGGAAGGTGGAGAATCAGTGGTAGTGCTTGCTGCCCGGTCCTCTGGGTGGGGTACATGGGAGGAGGGATCTGTCCTGCCAGCCAGCATCAACCTACACAAACACACAGGAAAGGGGGACAGAGTGTTAAGAATCAGGTTCACTGACCATGTTAATATATCCGTTTTTTAAAGTTCAGTGCATTAGAAGTTTCACTAAAGATCCACCAACCAACAACTAAAAGGGACGGTGCACAAACTGTGAACGTTTCCTTTAAGGCTCAACAACAGCCTAATGTTCAGGGTCAGATGTCGAGCAGTGTTTGTAAAGGCAGTACATCACCCTGTTGCACCACACCACATTCTAACACAGGGAATGCCTGTCACCATGACTACTCAGTTGCAGAGTGTGTAACTATAGCAACAGTGTGTAACCATAGCTACTCACATGGAGACCATGACGAGGTAAGAGAATCCTCAGGCAGGTCCTCATTACCTCCCATCAGGAGTGTAACACGAGGCTGGGTATCCTCCTGTTGGCATACAGGGAACACATCAAGGATTTTACACACACACACACACACACACACACACACACGCACATATACACACACAAGATTTTGAGAATAGTCTGCAGACTGTTTCAGTTTACTGAGAGCTGTCACTTACTTTGTGACCCACACAGTTTGTTTATTTATAACCAGATAGGGTACTTATGTTGCATCATATCCCACATATAATCTAAACTGGGATAAAACTCATAACTGGGACACGGTGCATGTGTGTGCACAAGTTCACTCTCAACTCAAGTCATTAGGACAGGGGGCATCTGGTGGTGAAGCTGCAGACTGAAGCCAACTACAGACAGCTCAGCCTTCCACACAACTGTGATGTTCTGGGCTACTGTAAAAACAGGGTGGTTTTTGAACAACGTGGTGGCCTCTGTGGAAGAGGAAAACGGCTCATTCTTAGGTAACAAAAAGATGACAATTCTTATTGTCAGCTGATTATACACTAATGAAAACATAGCTATGAATATCATATTCCATTTCTGCTAATAGATCTTCCTAAATGTTACACACTGGACCTTTAAGATAATGATAAAAGATCTATACCCTAAAATTAGAGTGAAATTAAGGATTTCCTGAGATGGTTGGGGCTCCAGATACGGGGTCAGTCCAGGTATTTCTGGTTAATTCAGTCTGCGTATCGGGTATAAAAAATATGCTGTTGATCATGTGAGTCAGACCAGTCGTCAATTGCAGTTGAATAAACAAAAGTTCTAATTAATAGAGAATTGGAAACCAAGTAACTCTAAGCAAAGAAAGCTTGCTGCAGAATCTAGAAGACCGAACTAAACCACTCACAGTTAATCAAGAGCAATTCTTTGCCACACAAAACTATGGGCAGATCTTCTCCACTGTGTAGCAAAGGTGAACTAACCCATTAGAGCAGAATTACAGACAATTTGTCTTCTTGTTAAACCCTTTTTTTTCCTGTCAAGCAGGTCGCTGTACAAGACAGCAAAGATAACTACAATACCTGAAACAAATCAAAATTATTTGCGTTCTTTTGACGGCTGCGGGTTTTCAAAAGGAAAAAAAGAAAAACAGGGAACAAGCAATCCAGTGACTCTACTGCAGGCTTTATCTCAACACTGGTGTACCATCCAAACAACAGAAATGCAGCAATCCCCATCTTGTTCCTGCTTTGTTCAATCTGTGAGGACATCTTACGGGCTTCTAAATCATGTCGGCCTTTCCTCAGGGAGCATTTAGCTTTGGCTCATCAGGTCAAATGAAGTCAGCATTGACCAAACTGGAGGAAGGAGGACCTTGGGGGAGTCTGATGAGCCTTGAGTGTGATATTCAGCCAATCAGGAGAGAGGCCGCTGAATTACGGAGCAAGTGATTTATGGACACTCTATACCAGAAAACTCCTTTGGTTTATTACATTGACAGAGGAGATAACTATACCTTAGATTTCATTCACGTGTATGTGTGTGTATGTGTGTGTGTACCTGAGTTTGGTGTGGCTGGAGAGTTGGCTTGGCTTGCCTGTGAAGATACACTGGCAGCGCTCTTCCTGGTATACAGGTTAGCTTCGTCCTGGAGCTTTGCAACATTCTTTTTATACCGAATCCTCTTGTTTCCAAACCAGTTGGCCACCTGAGAGAGTTAGAGAGGTAAAAACAGTCAAAAGACAACTCAGGAAACTGGCCTAATTACACTTCTAAGTATATGTGTGCTTTATTTTTATCTGTTAATTGTGGCCCATATCAGACTCACACTGCAAAATATCAAACCTGTATCTGATTTGGACCACATAAGAAAGTGGCCAGAATTGATACGTTTAGTTTCTATGTGATTTGTGATGTTCACACATATGATTAAAAAACAAAAAATCTAATTTGGGCCACTTGTGCCTGCAGTATGAACGCAGCCTTTAATATCCTAACCTGAGAAACAGTGATGGAACACTTCTTGGCCAGCTCCTCCTTGGCTTCCTCGCTGGGGTACGGGTTTGCCAGATGGGAGTAAAAATATTCATTCAAAATCTCTGCCGCTTGCTTGCTGAAGTTTCTTCGTTTCCTCCTGAGAGAAAAGGGCGATTGCAACAATTAACCGTCAGAAAACAAACAGTGTTGTAAGTACACTGTTACACGCTGGAAGAATAAAGTGAAGAGGAGGCAGGAAACTAAACCCACCTGGCATCCAGGAACCTGGAGCGTAGGATCATGACAGCTTCACATGTGCTCTGCTTTAGCTGCATCTGGATAGTGCTGAACTTGCGGTGGATGATTCCCACCTTTCGCTCAATCTCTTTGGGTGAGACTGGCCGCGTACGGGACTGTTCCCTCAGCAGGTTCATCACATGGTCAGTGAATTCATTGCATGCCTGTATGGGAGGAGTAGTGAGCAGGTCAGGTATGAAGAAATTGAACACATTTTTTTTTTCTTCTTCACTTCAGCCTGAACCAACCGTCCGGTTTTCAGAGCCACTCACTCCACTTATGCCTAAAACCCACATAACTTTGCTTCACTGGCAACCCAAAATAAAAAACACATTTCTGATCCTCATAAGGTAAGATCACCACACCTGTTCGTATTTCTCCAGCTCAGTGTGGTACATCTGTCGTATTTGAGCGAGCTTCTCTCTGTATTCGGTGTGTTGTAGGCCGCCTTCATTGGGTGACCCTCCGGCTGCCACGGCAACCGCTGCTGCCGCTGCAGAGGCCCCGCCCCTCTCCGGACCCGCGACTCCCTCCGCTAACAGCATGTTGTCCAGTCGCATGATCTGAGGGTCTGGACTGTCCTCCTCTTGGATGCCTCGGATACTCAGAGCTGTGGAGATGGACAAAAACATTCACAGCCGCTCAAGTTATGGACACATTAACAGAAAACAGGGCTGTTTAAAGCCAGATCTTCCAGTTAAAGTAGACTTTTATTTACTGTAACACCCTCCTGACTTACTGACCTACTGCTGTACCCTGGGTATTCACAGGAAGCAGAATAATAACTTTGTGTATCCTGCTGCAATGTTCATTGAAAATTTCTGGCTCAGCCATGCAGAACTAGAAAAACAGGAAGCACATTGCATAACTTAGAAAGACTATATAGCATAAGCGCATATTAGGCCACAACCTGCAGGCATTCATTCAAACTTTTAATCTGTTTCCAAACCAGTATGTCAAGTTTTAATTTATTAGTAGATATTTTACATAATTAGCAGCTTCAAATGAAAGAATCACAGAAAGGCAGCAAGGTGTTGCTAGACAAAAATGAGGTTTGATTTTTAGTTTGGTGTGCATTAAATATTGTGTTAAATGTTTGCAATTCTTATACAGCACAATTTGTATGTGTTCCGACACCAGTTGTGTACAAACTGGGAGATTTGAGGGAGGGTTTTTGAGAACAAGTAGGGTTATCTTCACAGCCAGCAGAGAGCACTATCTCACAATACAACCACAACATACATACTATATTCCAATTATTTAATTGTATTCCTTACTTACTTTTGGTTCTAAATGTCAAACACAAGGCAGAAAACTCAATTAAAAAAATCATCAATTATTATCCGCTAGGCAGTCGAGAGAAGAGCCCCAGTTTTTAATCTCATCTCATGTCCTACACACTTTGCTTGGTCCAATCTCTTTCTAGACAACATGTAGCAACAGCCAGCTAATGACCATAAGGCAGTAATGATAGCGAAACACTAGAATAACCAACAAAGGAATTACGTTTTCCCCCACACACCTCAGCGATACTATTAGAGCAACTCTACATCACATTAAATATACAGTCCCAACAGACAGCACAGCTGAATTTCAGAGACTATAAATACTGGGTGACATTAGAAACCTCAGCTAGAGCTCTGTTCGTTGGAGGCAGTAGGGAGATCAAGTCTTAAGTGGTGTCTGTACGCTGGGGCAACAGGACTGGGAGAGACAGAAAAAGAAGAGGCACAGAGAGACACAGAGAGACACAGAGACAGCAAAACATGTTGCGATGGTCCTGATGCCAAGTTTCCTTGGCATCTCTAAGCCCAAAGAAATACAGACACACATACACAAGCATCCTTGCACACACACACAGCTGTTAATTAACGCCAGCTCTTAAGGAGCGACTAAAGACCCAGTGAAAAATGAAAGCTCATTTGGGAGGTCGTTAATTTGCACAGTTATGCAAATTAGTTGGCAATTACAAGGTAGTTCCAGAGATCGTCTCACATTCATAATCCCGCAACGAGGGCAATGACAGCCTCCGCATCTGGCTGACAGCATTCAGATACACACACACACACACACACACTTACAAACATTAACGTGATCGCCTTTAATTTTGGAAATCTACCAGACATTATGGCCATTTCCCAAACCATATTACAGCAAGTGCACTGCCCATCGGATAACAGCAGGCACTTGTGTATATGGGTTAATATGTGTAATGTGGATGTAATACTACATGAGTACGAGTACACTGCATTTAACTCCCTAATGTGCCAGATTAACCATATTACAATATAATCCAACAACTCACAAAGCCTCTCTCTCTCTCACACACACACACGCCACATACAATCAAAGCAAAGTGAGTATGGCAGGTTCACCGACGTGAGTGTCTTCCTTGGCTACAGATCAGAATGTGAAGAAGATCCTGTTTCTCAGACGTATGGCCAATGAGGGTAAATACATGATTACAGTTTACAGAGAAGCACTTCTCCATATCTACAGCCCCTTTTCCCTTCTTCCTTCATACTTTCAGCACTCTAAAGTGTGTCCTGTTGACAATAAAAATAGCACCTGAGACACAAAGATACAGAGTCGATTCTGAGACAGTAGAGAAATGTATTATTACAAATGAAATTATTACATTTATGCCTCATGGAATATATATATTTTAAGTCTTAGGTGTGAGGTGGCACCAACACGAGTTCTATACGCAATGTGTGGTTACACACACAAAACAAATCATAGAACCGGTTTTGACAACATGGCTACTTTCTTACTAGACTTTTAAAATGATCTCAGCAAATTAGGTGAATTATTCAGACTATCAGGCTAGGAAGCGATATTGTAATTCATCCCCATGCATGCTGCTCAGAGTAATGGCAGTCCACAGCTCTTGTGCCAACAAAGCTGAGACCTCTCCCTCTCATCTCTCCCTCTCCTCTTGTGCCGTGTGCAGGCAGTCAGTAGGTGTGGTGGCATATGGGGCACGTTTGAGCTCTCTATTTATCTCCGGATCTCTGGATTATTGTGTTCCTGTATCTTACATGTAAATAGTTAGTCTGAATGTGTAAATATTTAAATAGTTTGTTTGATCTTCTCCCTCCCATTGCAGATTTTTGTAACTTTTTTTACTTCAAATATACAATGTCCCTGTAGTGAGTATGTGATTATTTGGCTTTAATAATATTAATGTTAATGTCTGTGTATGTAAATTTCCATCGCCGTGTACCAGCCAGAAACAGGTTTGCATTTGCACTGCGGTTTGCAGTGATGCATTTACTGATCAAACACTTAGAAATGAACAATAACTCAACCAATGACTAAATAATGAATAAAATAATTTAAAAAATGATTGTGGCCAAATAGCTACGGTAAATTAAATTTTAATTCAGATAGTGCAGCGTAGCCAGAAGTGTCTGCCGAGCTCAGGGTGTTTCATTTGCATTTGTGAATTAGTCTAGTGATGCCAGGCAATTTTCCTTAATTTCAATGTCTCCTTCCCACCACTTCTCTCTTAAGGGCCAGCTTAGATAGAGCGGGTCGTCCATTAATCGGAAGATCACTGGTTTGATCCCTGGCTCTCTCCAGTCCGCATGTCTAGGACACTTCGACAAGATACTGAACCCCAAAATTGCTCCTGCAGGCTGTGTTATTGGTGTGTGAGTGTGGTGCCTGGTACGAATGAGCACTAGTTTCTCTTTCTGATGAGCAGTTGACACCATGCATGGCTGCCTCTGCCATCAGTGTTTAAAGTGCTTCGAGCTACTAGAAAGGTCCTTTATGAATGCAGTCCATCTATCCATTCTTGCTTCAACCTAACAATTATTTAACTATTTGTGTTAAATGGAACATCTGAGTGAAGGAAGATTAAAAAAAGGGGGTTGAAAGAAACCGCTTGATATATGTGAGCAACAACAAGGTCGAAAAGGGGAAATTCTTCTACTGTAACAGTAAAATATACATTCAGTTTATTAATTATACTTGCATTCATATTGTGTTATACTGGGAGGTGTTTCTAAAAGAGGTTTCTTTTGTCCATCCCATTTATATCAGGGTAGAGGGCACAGTGAATATCATAAACAGGGCTTACTATAGTGCAGTAAAATTCAACAGCACCATATTCCAGCCTACAAAATGATTTAGTTGAATCAACCCCTCTCCAACATGGTTTATAACATTATAACCTTCAAGAAGGTAGGATTTGTTGCAGGAGACTACATTAGTCTCAGCTAGGTGTACCTCATAAATTAGCAACAGAGCGTATAAGAAAAGAGTAAAAGCAGGAAAGAGAAAACAGCAGCAGAGCAGATGAGACAAAAAGGGAAGACAGCTATATTTGAAGGGGGGCAGGTCCTATCACTGTTAATTACTTCATAATTAGTCAAGAGTTTGGGCCAGCCTTCCAGATTGCCCAATGACTGTGTAGAGTGTACAAACACTAACACACGCTCACACACAAGTGCACAAGATAAATGAGCTGTAGTGCATGACGCCTCGTAGAACAGAGGGCTCTGACAGAGTCAATCCAGCTTTGTGAGGCCATGGGTGGCAAACTGTCCCCCACTGAGAATCTGATTGTAGTGAAGGCTGACAGGACTCAGGGGTCTGGAGATTATCAACTGCCTGCCAATCCATGAAACACAACCATTACTGCCTGTGCCTCCAACTCATCCATCAATCTGTCCCTCCCTTGCTATCTTTTACTCCCTCTATCTCTCTTTTCTTTCTATTTTCTTTTTTTTTCCCCTGTCTGCACCTCCCGTGTTTGCAGCTATGTGTCCCTATGCCTCTCATTTCATTTGTTCTGTTTTCTCACTTTGGCTCTGTCCTATTTTGTGTGCGGTTACACTGTGAAAACTCACAGAAAATTGGGATGGTAAAAATAGAGAGTTGTATCGGGATTCGGGAAGGAGGGAAAAGAGAGGTAGAGATAGGATGACAAGGAAGTGGGCTGATATATCCAGAGGAGACATATTCCTCAGAATACAGAAGTGTTTTGGACTGTCGCTGTCAAGTGAGGAGTTATTTTTAATAGTTTTAACTTGGGACAGAGAAGAAGGGAATGACAGTAGAAAGTGGGAGGCAGCACAAGCTCGGGCGAGGGAGAAATATTATATGCGATAGAAATGTGATATATGTTCTAAAATTCCACATTAGTCTAGATATAGAGACTGCACGAAAGCCCATAAAACCACATAAAAATAAACGTGTTTCAGAGCAATACGAATTTCCATCAGGAATTGAATCATGGATTTGTCAGATCAGTGTGAAGGAGCAACAACACACTAAAAGCAGAAGTGAAACAACTGTCTCTTGCCTTATTCACATTCAAAAAATATGCATATATACACACACACACACACACACACATATACATATAAGTAATGTGCATGTGTCGATGTAGTTTTGAAATTGTTCTATCTTTTAAGGTAGTCCCTAGGTCATTTTTAACCTGCAGCTCTAGTATGGAAGATAATAATGTGCACCAGGCAGTCATTGACTTTATAGGATTTTCCTTTATTTACTTGCTCACCTTATTAGAAGTGAGCGTGTTTGTTTCTTTGTGTCAACAAAGACCAAAATAACAATGAATCAATCTAACAACTTGTATAGTATCTGTGAAGCCAAAGCCTACTATAGTTTATTCTTCCTGTACCATTGTTGTCCAAAACCATTAAAAACTCATCAGTGGGCCACAGTGTTGTAATGATGTTTTCCTTCATTCAATTAATCCCACATGCTGCTGTAACACCACTCACTAGAGCACCTAATGTGTACTAATCCACCTCTGAAAACAGCAAATGCAATATTTATTTCTGTTTAAGTAACTTATTACTTAGAGACATTTACTGCAAAACCTGCAGCGTCCAGCTGTTTTAGGAAATTACTGAGCCTAAAAATAAACATGAAACTATACATTTGTGAGCCCTTTTTAAAGATTTATGTCTTCAGTAGCAACTAATGAACTTGAATGCCACAGACAGGGTAGGGGAATCAGAAAGTACTGAGAGAAGAACAAACCGTTTTGTGAGATTTATTGACAATAAAAAGGTATAAAAGAGTAGTTCCCAACCTTTTTCCTTAAGGGATTTTATAGATAACACTGGTTTAACACACAGTTTGTGTAAAACCAGAGATTTTGATGAACTTTGAGCAGATTATTTCTTGTGAATATTGATCAGAGATGCGTTTTCCTGATATTTTTGTTTGTTATTATGTATTTTTATTAATTTTAACTCTCTCCAAACTGTTTTCTACTGAATGCTTTTTACACCTTCCCTCTCTTTGCCACTGATTCTACAGGCTGTAGTGCTCCACTCAAAAAGATTATTAAAGATGATTTCCTTCCATTTGGGTGGGACTAAATAAAGAAACCTAGGTTAAGATTGTATGTGTAAAATCTTTCTAACTACCACTGTTACTGTTAAGTTTCCTCCTGTAATTCACAGGAGCTATGTCAGCATTACATCATCCTGACTGCTGCCACACATTCCTGATGTTAGTCAGCCAGATTAGACAATTCTGCTGCTCTGATGTTATGACGCTCCTTCTGCAGCAGTGCGTTTGGAGGAGAGCATCACCAAAAATCATCAAGCAGAGGATAAGTTTTAGAAAAATGCCATCACACACTGAAAGCACAAGTAAGATATATAATATAATAAGTGTAATAATAAGTAACAATAAATGAATGATGGCTGGGGAACCGTAGCTGGACTCATGTACGATTGTACAGCAGATTTGCTTAAATGTTTCTTTCTGTCTGTAGTCTCACAGACGTGATCAAGGCTTTCTTTTAGAAATAAATATACACAGTTTTCCCCTTAAAACCCTTATCCTTATATTCTCGTTTCACCTAAAATGATGAAAATACTATGAGCCTGAAACGGTGAGTTCAAAATAATCTGTGGGGTTAACCTCAACTGCAACCATAGATGCACTAAAAGAGGAAAAATACATTTCCTTATCAGCACATGTGAAACAAATGGACCACTTACCTGTCCTTTCTTTGATCTCACACAGGACACTGAAGAGGGCGGGCTTCATTCTGTGGCAGTTTAAAGCATGTTTCCTTTTATGGGAAATAAAAGAGAGAGACAGACTGTGAATTATACACTATGCTTCGGTAGACTTTATATATGATATTGGTTACGGGCACTGACACCCATCAGAAATAGATCATGTAGACACATAGCAAGTCGGTGCTGGACAGACTGAGTTGAGAAGAGTGAGTGTCTGAAAACAGGCCTGAACACATAGTTGTCTAATTCACCTGAACTTACTCACCTCAGCGAGGAAAGAGAAGAGACTGAACCACGCAGAAAGACTTTGAAAACAATGTTGTAACATCATATACTGTACTGACACTCTGGCACCAGTTCAGTATTGTACGCTTCCTGTTACTTTACTGAATTTGATGTTTTCTGGCAGTTCATAGCGGTTTGATTTTGCAGATACTGTCACACACTCATGTAGCTTCTGAAAAAAGGCTCACACTCAACTGTGCAACTTGGTACATTATGTTTTATCTCAACTTGCTATAATACACTAATACTACAATTAGTCATGGTTCCATATAAATACTGAACAGATTTGATTCCTCCTTTAAAACTGAAACTCACTGGAATCCCCAAGACAGGTAAAATAGTTTGTTTGTTGAAAAATGATATCACAAAGCAAAGAGAATAAAAAGAGTGTGAAGCATTAAGAGCAAGAGAGGAAGACAGACACTGTATTACAGTAATAATAAGTAATGTTGGATTATATTAAGATTAATTAAGGCCACAAAGTGGTGTTATAGATCGTAGTATTTCCTGTATTTCCTGATACTATTTTGAGCAAATTATTGTGATTGTATTGTGATTGAGCTGGGAGACTCTTCATCAACGTGTATCACAATATTGTAAATGTGTGCCAAATCACACAATGTTCAAACCAGTGAACTACATTCGACTGTTTAACTTTACTTG
Source organism: Morone saxatilis (assembly GCF_004916995.1). Lineage (NCBI taxonomy): Eukaryota > Metazoa > Chordata > Actinopteri > Moronidae > Morone > Morone saxatilis. Next base: position 9,232,749 of record NW_023339729.1, read on the forward strand.
AATCCAAAGCCTTCATATGTACAATATGTGTTTCAAATCTGTGGTGAGATAACGCAAGACAGTAAATAAATATTTAACCATCATGCAGCTCTGTGACACTACAGAGAACTGACCTACATGTCTGGCCGGGACACGGTGTCACCAAATTACAACATTTTACTGTAATGTTCAGCGGTTGATAAACACCACACCACCAAAAAACAATTAAGATCCGTGAACAACCCTATTGTTTGTGTGTTGAAGCGAGGGTGACGGGGGCCCGGGTCACAGGGGCTGGTTACAGCAGGGGTCAAATGGAGTGAAAACCCTAGGTTAAACTCCCAAATGGCTTTTAAATGCTCATGAAGATCACCTACTGTCTGTGCTGGCTCAGCTTTGTGTTCAGGCCTGTGGGGGTGAAGGTGCACAGCTGGACAAGGGGACAACAGTTCCAGCAGTATTGGGGATGGGGGGGGGTGTTATTACAGTGTATTACGGTGTGTCAAGTGTGCGTAAAACCATGCAGAGCCAAAAATTCCAACTCTTAAACATCATGTCTTCAATCAGGCCTTATCTGGTCGTGTGCCTCTGTGATTATTACCTGGCCTGGGCCTCATCCAGACTCTCATCTGTGATGGTCATGATCTGCTGCAGGATGTCACCAATGTCCTGCTGCGGCTGACCCAGGTTGTGATGTTTCCTGATGTTGTCGGGATCGCCCACATCCTCCTGAGACAGTCCAGTTAGTCCAATGTGACCCAACATCATGCGGGCCTGGTCCTCCATAAACCCAACGTGCCACTTATTATGGAGGGAGGAAGCAAGGAGGAGGAGGAGGAGGAGGAGGAGGAGGACTACAAAATGGGGCTTCTTTTCCAACTTTCAGCACTTAAAATACCGAGAGGTTGAAAAGTTTTCCAAAAGAAAAAACCATTCAGGTCTCAAAGCTGAGAGCAGCGTTGCCTCAGCTGCTTGTCTTGGTCTGAATAACAAAGGAAGAGAGACAGAAGTGCAGCAGCTTTACTATGTGTTCATCTGAGGAAAACGAGAAAACGCAGCTCAGGTTACCAATGCTCTAAACCGGGGTTGTTCTTTGGCATGGGAGGACACGGTTCACTAAATATTAGCCTATAGTAAGATACTGTTGTTTTTTAGAGTAGCCTGACGCGCCTGCGCACATCTTTTCTTCCCCTGAAAAGACAAAACCAGGAGGTTCCGAGGGGGAGAAAAGCCTCAAAAGAAAACGAAAGGTATTTGTTTGTATCTGAGCGGTCATACGTGCAAACAGCGGGGATGGAGAGTGGGTCAAATATAAGCGACAAAAACGCCAACAATGGCCAAAGCTGGCTCGTAACAAAGCTAACTCACTCCTGCTTTGAGAGGTTGTTCGGCCCTTTTTCCAAAGCGCAGTCTCAGCAAATGCCAAAGGAGGACTAATAAAGAGAGCCGCGCAGACGAGCCACGGTGTAAAATAATGGTCTGCACGGTGCTACGGCTATATCTAATGACCCGGGAGTCCCTTTGATGTCGCCGCCTCCGTCTTTATTCGCCACTCATTCGGTCATTAAAAGTGTGAACCGACGGGGTCACCTAAAATACGGTGTAGGAAAGGTTTTCCCGAGGAACTTCGTCAGCGTGGTTCCGTCCGAGGCTCACTCTGCCAGGTTTGTACCATTAGTTGTTGCTGTTTTCTTTCCCTGCTCGGCTCTGCGCCTGCTGCCCCACTCCTCCCAGAAAAAAACCCACCACGGAGCAATGCCGTCCATGTGAAGTTACACAGGGTGAGGGAGCAGCACTTCCGCTCCGGCGTTTCAAACTAATACACCTTAACGCGTACAAGCGGGTTCAAGGCGCGTGTTTTACTCCCCTACATCTCTAGAGGCGCATATTGTATTTGTTGTTCTTTTTGCTCCACTGTATTTGTCTGACACATTTAGTTCCTAGTTACTTTTTAGATACATTTTTTATTTTCACACCCTTCTTGTCCAGTGTATTTCCAGATGTTGTGATTTAGAATTTTTATGATAAACTGAAGGATTATGTTCTCCTTTATGGGTTGTGGAAATTCTCATATTTCTTAAACTATATAAATTGTTTAAAACACCCTCTTTATTAGTTGGAAAATACATTGAGTCCATGAAATTTTTTTACGGATGCGTGGTTCTCACAGTATAGTGATGCTACAAACATATGATGCTTTTGAATATGATGCATCATTGTAGCTTAAACTACCCAACAGTGAACAAAGTAGTTAAAATTATGCAGCATACACATTAATGCAGCAGTAATATGAATCCAGAAACATCAGATACAATAGTAAAACACTGACAGGGACCATTTCACTGCATAACGAGTACTTTTAATACTTTTACTTACGTAAGGTTTTGAATGCAAGTTTTTTATTTGTAGTGGAGTATTTTTAATGTGGTCAATGATCTGAATTCTTCTGAAAACCGCTGTTTTGAACACAGTCACAAGACAAATAGTACCAGTTCGGGAATATATTGTAATGATACAGAGGTGAACAATGTTTTTCACAGTCCTTCTGAAGGGGATGATAGCAATGTTATGCATGAAAATTTTTTCCATTACATTTTTCTTGCCTTCTTTTCCACTTGTGAGCACCAGACAATGGCAGAATTACTACATTAGCATTATAACATCCATTGATCCATTTAGACTGCTTTTCTTGTCCAGGGTGGCCCAACTTTGGACATCCCAGTACACATACACACCTTGGACAGTTTCTATTGCATATTTAATTCACTGGCCTTCTTATCTTTATTGTGAAAATATTATATCATGAAAGGGTTGTCCTGGAAGTGAACAGCAAAATAATTTGAATACCGAGTGCCAAACAAAACAGAATAAGATGTTCAAAGAGCTACAGAACATTAATAAAAACATATGAAATATTATTTATATGGATGTTTGCTACCATTTTTTTTACCTTTGTTTACCTGCACATAAACAGTTGTTTAAGAATTGCTGTAATAAAAAGATTTTGGAGTTGTGATACTTTTATGTTGAAAGTAACATTGATGTAATTCCGGTTTTGTTCTGGATACTTTGACGCAGCTCTCCATCAGTATATCGGCGGGCTCCGGGGAATGCTGCAGTTTGATTTGATACCGCGAAGAGGCCATCATTTCACCGTGGAAACAATGTTGTTGTTAATGGATCTACCAATTAATATTTAGTGTTAATACTCTGTGTGTGTGTGTGTGTGTGTGTGTGTGTGTGTCTGTTACATGTGGTATATATACTTTAAATCTGACTCTCATAATATTTCAGACAGAGTTTCTACAAGAAGTTATGTTAGATCTGTTTCAGTTTTATCTGCCAATCGGCGGGTCATCATACAAACTGTTTTTAATCCAGGTGGTACTACTGATATCTCATTTTTTGTTTTAAAATACTTTGCTATAAGATAATCAGTTTATAAATATTGTGTATAAAATTAATGCCCAAACTGGGTTGTTCTTGAGTCTAATGCAGATACATGTTTGATTTATTGAGATTAAATAAAGGATCTTTTGAATTAACTTCATCACAATGATTCATTTGCTTTTGTTTCTGGTGATAATGCTGCTACTATGGCAAAATATTTAACACCAAATTATTGTGTTTTTTATTAACTGTCCTCTGTTAACTCCAGCAGACATTGCTAGTTATATATGTGTATATATATATATTAAATACATTTTATTTAAATGTGTTCACTTCATTGGTTGGGTAAAACATTAGTGCAGCATCCTTGCAGGATGACTGGCCCTAGTGGTAAACATCCCACCTCCTCCTCAGCTGCCTCAGTACACCCGTTGTGGGGAAGCCCCGTGTGTGTGTGGTGGTGCAGAGGACTCAATTCAGTGTGACTGAGACTTCATGATGTTGAGAAGTGTGTCTGTTTGCACGTGAGTGTCTGCTGCTGTCACTCTATGAGGCTCACTTAATGGAAAAGATGAATGAATCCCCCTGCACAGTAGGAAGTACTAGAGCGTCTGATCCTGCTCTCTCACTCTCATATTTACCACCACTAACACACAGGCAGCTGCATGCTCCCCCAACTAGCAGACGCAGATGTGCAGGCATTCAGACACACACAGAAGCACTCGCTGGCAATTTGCCTCTTCTCCCTTTTGCTTTATTCTCAGCAGATTACAGCTGGCTCATTCTCATTAATTGGCCAATCATCCAATAAAGATAAATGCTTTGAATAAATACCGTTGTCCATTTTCACTGAGATGGAACAGTCCACCCGCTCCAGTCCCCCTCCCCCTACAACCACCCCCTGTGGTCTGCTCTGCATGTTGCCATGCCAACAGGGACCTGGGCACCTCTGGATGCTCCAATCAAGTGTCTTTTTCTCAATTTCACACATGTACACACAACATTACAGTGGATTAAGAAGGGTGTCTGTGTGTGTTAGGAGTGTATTGTCTGTAGCTAACAAAGGGCCTTATTCCTAATGACACATTGAGCTGAAGTCTTTAGATGGAGCGAGCCTGTGTGTGCAGCTGCCTCCATGTTCCATGTGGAAAATTATAAACAGAGATTGACTTCCTTTCCTAGGTGTTTGGGTATCTTTCACTGGGTTCTTCACATTCTGTGTGTTCATTGACTACTAAAAACAGATGCACACGTCCATTATGTTACATTCATTTAGCTGACACTTTCACCCAAAGCTGCTTACAATAAGTGATTCAGCCATGTGGATACAACCAAAACATTCCAAGAATCATGCTGCTACTTCATAATAATCTAACTGCTGCAATAGCTGCATTTAGAAGCAATGAGAGATAGAGAAAGAGGAGCTTTTTGTTTGTTTTTTTCTTTCTTTTAATGGGCCGAGCAGCAGTTTGAACAGATGGGTTTTCAGTCTGCGACAAAGATGTGAGTTTCCACTGTCCCGATGTCAATAAGGAGCTTGTTTCACCATTAAACAGTCATAATTTTGTTGAGCAGAGGGAGTAGTAAGTCTATTGGCAGTAGAGGAGCATAGTGGAGGGGCTGGGGTTTATGGTTTGACCATGTCCTGGATTTAGGACATGCCTGAACCATCTGCAGCACGGAACTTGTGTCTTGAATCTGATTTGAGCAGCCACTGGTTTAAGGCCAGCTCGGCTGCTGCATCCTGGATGAGCTGCAGAAGTAAACTGGCAAATGTATGCAGGCAGGCCAGCCAGGAGAGAGTTGCAGTAGTCTAGAGTCTAGACACAAGATGACAAACGCATGGGTGAGGGGTGAGACGTATCCTCCTGATGTTGTGGTGCATTAATCTACAGCATTGTGATGTTGCAGCGATGTGAGCAGCATAGGGCACCTGGTCAATCAGTGTCACACCCAGGTTTATTGCATTCAGAGCTGCAGAGAGCACAGAGTTCTCAATGTTAATGGAGAGGTCATAGCAGGGAGATGACTTCCCTGGAAGGAAGTGCAGCATACATCCACAGAGAGAAAGAGAGAGAGAGAGAGAGAGAGAGCACGTGCAGCCACCTGAGTTTCAGACCGCGAAAAAGTCATCTGCTTAGCCGTGGTAGGAAAAACACAAAATCAAAAAGCCAAACGTTCACCATGGGAGGAGTAAGAAGACCTGAGGCCACAATAAACTGGATCCAGGACTCTGGATTTGACCCCACTGCTGCTTTTGACATTCTATATTTTTCTTGTGTTCAACCATGAAAAGACAAAAACAAACGATGTGTTAGTCCTCATGCTTTCTGTCTAACCTTCCCTCCCTGTGGCACTCTGTGTCTATGTGTGTGCGCAGTGTTCATTGTCTTGCCTCACATCTTTTCCTTGTCCTTTTAAAACCTCACTGTTGCCTACAATTTACCTTTTCTTTATCCCTCATTCCCAGTTCTCTCCATTTCCTCCCCTTCTTCTCCCCATCTTACCCTTTTTCATTATCCTCCTGTCACTCTCTCTTTCCCTCCACCTCAGCCCGCCCTGCTCACCCTCATTTTCATGTAAATTAGAATCGATTCTTCTCTCAGCACCCTTCTGTCCACACCAAATGCAGTGGCCTATGTTTGTGAACGACCTAAAAGAGCTTTATTTCTTCCTTTGTTGTTTGAGTGCCTTATCTACACAAACCCAGTAAAAACACAGAATATCAAATAACAGTTCGTGTACACAGTTATTGACGACGAGGCATTTTAAAAGGGAGCTCTGAAATTGGACAACAAAACAGACTGTTTTTCTCTGATTGTCGTAATGCCGCCATCTTGTGTTCAGACCTTTTTTCCCCCTCTTTATTTCTCATAATAAAGAGCTTACATGTATAAAAACTGAGAGCATGTGCTAAGAAACACAATATATAAAATAAAAGAGGAATAAATACATAAATAATAGGAAGCAAAAAAATAAAAGACAAATGTTGCTGGGGGGGTTCTACAAAATAAATATATAATACAGGCTGCTATAGTTTTAATTGATTTTTCGTTTTAAAGAGTGTAAGAATGTATTTAAAAAAAATCTGTATTTGCAGCGCGTTGTTGACGCCTAAATAAATCACAGTGTGGTGGTTTATTTAGATGTTTTACGTGGTCCTGCGACCTGCCAGCACCTGACTGCTGCTGGCAATGCAAGGGGAGTTGTATTCATGAATAAATGTATTGAACTCCCTGACGAAGGCAACAAAGCTCGGTCTCTTACCAGTACATTTACATTCATGAATATGGAATTTGGCAGGTAAAATAATAAGATTAATCAATAAGATTAATCATGTACACACAAATGTTCCTCTGTACGCCTTCTTCTAGGAGACCAATCAATACATTCTACCAAAGCAAGACAAAATCTGCATCAATATTTTATAACAGTAAGATCACAAAGGTTTTACATTTTGCGGTCAGACTTGAGTTGGCGTTCATTCTGACGTCTTGCCCCGTGGGTTGATGGGAGTTGGAGTCAGAATGGATTCAGTAGGCTACTTCCTGCTTTGACAAGGAAGACCAAGAAACTTCGGCTGTTGACTGAAAAGTTGTTCGCCTGCCAAACCCTTTCTCCTCGAAGAAGTGAACCCAGAGGCAGGGTAAGTGTGTGTTGTGGTTTTATTAGTCGACTGGGGAAATGAAAGGACTTAAACACATTTGGAACAAGAAGCAGCGAACTTTAGTCAATAAACAGTCGCTACTATTGTAAGGTAAGCCCGGCTGTACGTGGAAAATAACTCCAAACCAGTTTTTATTATGAATTTACTCAGGTTTTCTCATGAATAACTATGTAACAATACACGTGAATTTGTTAGACATATATAAGTGTGATAATGTAACGTAAACAGCAGCTGGCGGTAAAGCAATAAGACTGTCAAAGCTCAGCCAGTATTGATTTAAGCTACCTGTAGGCTATCTGTGTGGTGGGTTCCCACCCTCATACCGAAATACAGTTCACAATAACAATAGGCATTACGTAAGTTCAGAAATAAATCCACTGTCACTGCACATTTGTACACTCAATAGGTTTAATTCATTAGTTTCTGTCATTTGAAGATGCTCATTTCAAATTCATCACTCGTACTTATTGATTTGTGCTTTATATTGATTTATATTTAGACTTTTACAGTGAAAACTGTTCAATGTGAATTCCATAATCCAGTCAAGAGCCAAGAGTAGATGACTTACCTCTTTATTTCTACTGAAGTTACAAACAGAAAAAGCCTCAGGATACAACTACAGGTTTTACTAGAGGTATGCAATATAATAACATACCATGAGACAACATACATTTGTCGGTAGGTAGTTCTTCCTTTAGACCTTTGTGAGCAATGTTACAAATCAATAATAATGTCTTAGGACTGTACTTTAATTTAATGTAGTGCTTTGATTTGTCAGTTATGCAATTTTCTGGATTTGCCAAAATCAGACACTTTTGCTGGTTTATTTCAAAATAATTTAACAGAGGAACCTCTACTTTCTACCAACAAAAAAAATTCCAGTGTGAACATTTAGGAGGATCTATTGTCAGAAAAATATAATATAATATATAC
>NW_023339729.1:9240730-9245934 GCF_004916995.1 Morone saxatilis
TAGAATGAGCTTTTTATAAATAGAGACGCCATGGCCATCACGTTGAGCTACCATATTTCTACAGTAGCCCAGAACAGACAAACCAAACACTCTAGATGGGACCGTTTGAGATTTTTCACGTGTTTCACAGCCATCGTAGTTTCAATGAGTTTATGGGTAAAACGACTGAGTCGCGGTCTGAGACTACATCGCTCGGTGCCACTAAATCCTTCACACTGGACCTTTAAAAACATCTCATGAAAATGGAAAAGCAGAACTCCACAGGATGAACTGCTACATCACTGCCGTAGTTTGGATACATTCTTGCACTGAATAGTTTCTTTCTTAAACATAGACAGATAACATGACTATTTAGACTGAATGGGATCTTTCTGTCCTAGACAACGTAGCTTAGAGATATCATGAATTCTTAGACTGAATGGGAGCCTGTTTACCTTTCTGAGTCCCCATTTTTCATCACATGGACACTGCACAATGGCAATAAGTCGGAAAGCACAATCTCTCTCTCTCACACACACAAGAAATGACAGATAATGAGAATCTCTGCTAACACACTAGTGTAATTTGTATAAACTGATGAGAGAACTGACTGAATATATTGTTGAATCACTCATGTTCGCTTCCACCATTAAAATGCACACATTTATATTGTTGACCTCCCTTCCTTGTTCCCTTGGACTAACTATGGCACCTTTCTAGTCTTCCGACCACTAAAACTTTACACTAGATGTCACATTTACACACTGACGGGGGCAAGTTAATGCAAGTCGCTGCTCATCAGAAAGTAATTCACCATTCACACACACTCACACACCTATGACACAGCAATTTGGGCTTCAGTGTCTTTCCCAGGGGACATGCAGCAGGAGGAGCTGGGGATCGAACCACCAACCTTCTGTTTAGTGGGCGATCCGCTCTGCCTCCTGAGCCACAGCCGCCCCTTTACTGTACTTTTTTCTCTTTCTCTTCCTCAGATGTCTTTGATGGAGCGTGGGGCGGTTCGCCCAATTACGGCAGTGGCGTGGACCTCCAACTCCAGTACCTGCCCCAAAGATTACAGCCTGGTAGGGAATAAAGATTTATACAGCTGTCCACGTACAATAGTTAATTGTTTCCACCAGAGTAACAATGTTTAACTCTTTAGAAAGCCCCCAAATATATAGGAACCGGTTAGTTCCGTGTTTCACTCCATAACTAATCTTTGCTTAAAGTGGAGCAGCTGTATTTGTAGGCAGTCAAATGTTGTTGTGGAAACGTTAAGTAGGACAGTTGTGTTTTGATGAGCTGCAAACTTGACCTTTTAGAACCTGAGTGGTTGTTTAAAAAGTGACATCAGCTCACTGTAAACTACCTTTTCTGGTTCCGGACAAAAAGTGATGTTGTGTAGCTATGAATTTGTAAAAGTTTACTGTATGTGTGTGACTTGAACACTATAATAAAAACAGCACCGTGGCCAGCTATTTAATAATAATCGTAGTCATAATTGTACTCTTTGGTTCTGAAGTTAAAGTCAATATTTGACTACGCCCACTTAATGGGCCTTTTTACAGCTGGAAACAAGAGAAATGTGCAATAAAATATGCAAATGTTTTAATGTTTTTTTAAATTAGTGCAACATGACCAGAGAAAACAGATAAAACGGGGCATTCCCTTTTGCTGCCTCTTTAAATCAGATGTGGTTTATCTGACTGTACCCCTTTAATCTGCAGATCAGCCTCACAGAAGACGGAGTAGCTGCGAACTTTACACGCAGCTTTGGGATGAAGTCTGGATATTACCTCTGTTACAGCAAGGTAACAGACAGATACAATATACACAGACACACACACAGACAATACATCATATGTATGTTTCCCATCAGCCCTCCTATCTTCAATGAACAGACTGTATTTCTCTCTACAGGACTTGGCAGGTGGGATGGTGGTGTCAGATATTCAGCTGATTTCAGACAAGGACTCTATTCCTCATGGTTATAGCTATATAGCAGAGCACCTTGAACCAAGTGAGTGCATATACACACACTTTTTTTTTTGTCTTTCTATACTTGTGAGGACTTTCATTGACATAATGCATTCACTAGTAACTCTAACTTTAACCATCACAACTGAATGCCTAATCCCAACACTTACCCTAATTTAATTTAATTCATTTAAACCTTAAAACTAAATCATAACCTATTAACCGTCCTTTGAAGCAGTTAGGACCTGTCAAAATGTTCTCACAATGCAGAAATGTCCTCGCTATAATCGTTAAAAGTTACATACAGGTGTTTACACAGTCCTGATATTTGATGTCTTATTTACTCACTTCTGATTTAATCTGTAGTCTAATGGATGTTATTTGTATTTGTGTGTGTGTGTGTGTGTGTGTGTGTCCAGAGACCTCTGTTTCGAAGAAGAAACGTGTGTGTGTGAGCATCGTCCCAGTGGGCAGTGTGGACACAGCTGTGTTGGATATTAAACTGACAGCCAAAAGCAAAATGATGCTGCAGCATTACACATATGTTGGGTTGGTAACATTTGCATATACAAACATTTGTATACTTGTTTTATCAAAGCATATCTTGAATTCTGTTACCCAAACACAGCGGTCTGTATTGAGAAATGAGTTATTTCAGGCACTCAGTACATGAATTGTTCAGTTCTTAATGTATCATTAAATGTGCCCTTTCCACAGAGACATCCATGGCTACGTGTTGTGGTGCAGAAAGGGCTATTTTTCTAGCCCCGTGCCCCAAGCCAAGCCCCGCAGTGTCAGCCTGGACCTCCGCAGATTCTCATTGGAGCAACCGTCTGCTCCTCTGCCGCTCAGACCCAGGTACAATACTAAAATAGAGAAGTCCTACAGTGCTTTTTGATGATTTAATTTAATTATTTATTGGGTGACACGTCTGGTGCACGGGGTTTAAACACAGCCAATTCACTATAAAATGCCATCACATAGTTTCTCTTTATAGAAGATATGTCAAAATAAGAGAGAAGGTGGTTTCATAACACTAGAGTATAGCACAGTCTGTGTCCTGCAAATGTTTCACTCGTTATTCAAATCTGTTCGTCCGTGCAGCAACCCTCCTCCTGCACTGCCTCAAAATAAACTGAGTCAGAGACGCTGCAACCTCCACACCAAGGACAACTTGGACAAACCTGCTGACGGCAGTATCCAGGGAATCACAGGTACTCCAAGTCTCTCCTCATACACAGGAAACTTGTTACTATTTCTCACTGCAGGCAACCAACCTGAACTATTACTTACCTTCCCTCTCTGCAGCTCTAGATGGAGTTCCCTTCAGCCTTCACCCAAAGTTTGATATCCAGGCAAATGGCACGGTACGTTTGATCTTTTCAACAATACTTAAGTGATGGATTCGACAGCTGTTTTTTGCCTCAATTTATCTGTTGTTTGGTCACATTTCTTTCTCTTTGTCATATCTTTCCCTTAGACTCTTCAGCTGAACTCTCAGTTAAACAACATTCGCATAAAGTCTCTCCAAGACATTGAAAATGAGGTAGAGTCACATCTGATTTGTCAAATTAAGAATTTAACATTTTCCCAACAAAGAATATACTCACTTTGTTTTTGTTTGTTGTTTTTTTAGTATAACTACAATTTTGTTGTGGAGGAATCTGCTGCCAAGAGGACCAGACCATCAGTGTCGGCAGGAAGCACTCCATCAGCTCAGTGATTTTGAACTTTGACAACAATATCACATCATGGTACAGATGAAGGTGTCCACCGTAGGCTTACAATATTAGGCTTCAAGTGGAATTATAAGGATTTATCTTAACAGCGTCAATTAAAAGGTCATCTATGACGAGTCATACTTTATAGCTTCCCTTCTATTTCTTTTTATTTGTCTGTACTTCACTACCAAGTTTCTATTTGCCAAAGGAAAGGCCTGTTTGAATGATAATTATATTGTCTTAACATGTCTTTAGACTGTTCACCTTTTGTAGGACTACAGTCTTTAAAGGTGTTAAAGGGTTAAAGGCGTAATGACTCTACCAATCTGTAGGGCATCTACTACTCATCTCCAGCATTAAGTTTACTGCCAGAAAAATGCTTTATTATATCATGAAGATGCACCTGACATTGAAGACTTGTGCTGTTTGCTTTGTTGTATATTACCTGATATCCTCGCGTGTTACGCGTCTTTGATTGTTTAAATCATTAAGATTTTCTCAAGCAGAGCCGTAATATTGATGGATGAACGTTTTCGCAGATGTTGAACTGAACTCCCTAGATAGACTCAACAGATCTAAATGTGGGATATGGGGTATTTCTTGTATGAAGAGCTACCTACTATCAGTTTTGTATTATTCCAAAAAGTAATATTATATCCTATTTTAAGGTAAATGGAGAAAGGTTGTATATTTTGCTATTTAGTGTGTTACTTAAATAAGATAATGTGGTAAAAAAGGGGGAGAGAATCTGTTTGTTTTTTTAAACTGTGGTGGAATAAGGACCAAGTATATTTATCTTGGTTATTGTAAAATATATAAAGTTATGTTTTTTTATGGTCTGTATATCAAAGTGTAATTGCATGGAAAAAATAAAAAAATAAGAAGCACCACTTCAGGTGTGTTGGTTTTACATACAGTGCAAACTTACAGAAATACTGTAGATTGAGGCACGTTTGAGAAAAAGTCTATTTATTTAGATGCATTTGATTGAGCATATATCCTACATGTACCATTTTATTCCTCCCTCTGGTTATGATGGAGAACTCCTACAGTTCTTTACCATTTTGACTAAAATTTTCAATGTAAATGCAGCATCACACTTTTCTATTTGAATGTATTCGGAAAAACCAACACTATGGAGCAATATACTGCCATCTGCTGTACTATTTTGGACTTGAAATATGTTATGTATACATTGCCTATTACGTCATTCTCCCTGCATAGTAAACTGTTGTGCAACCTCTCTGAAATCATTCATATTTTTTGTGTCTTATTTTTTATTTTTTTCCAATTTTCAACGTTTGTGATGAAAAGAGCAAAATGGGCAATATCAATATCAACTGTACAAAACACTGTACTATAATTTTCATTATCTATTTTTTTTAAAAGGTCCAACACTGGACCAGCAGAAATGGAAAATAATATTCATAGGTATGTTTTCATTAGTTTATAATTACCTGAATATAGGAATTGTTATGCTTTTGTTACCTTATAATGAGCTGTTTGTATCTACAGATGCTACAG
>NW_023339729.1:9246034-9260547 GCF_004916995.1 Morone saxatilis
TGTTTGGAAGGCTGAGCTGTATTCAAATGGTTGCAATCTGCAACTTCACCTCTAGATGCCACTAAATCCTACACACTGGTCCTTTAATATCGCTAGTTTTGACCAACACTCAGATTTTTCAAAGAGATTTAATTCATACGGATATAAAATGTAAAATTACAGGAAACCAATGACTTTACATGTGCTTTATTCAGAAAAGTATTGATAGTTTTGGATTATAAATACTTTTAATGGATTATGTATTGATAATTATTTAACAATCAATTAAATTTAAATCATTAATTGACTAAATATTACAGCACTGCTGTGTATGATACAGTTGTGTGAATAATTCAACTAGTGGTGGTGCCTAGTATGAAATTAAATTACATTACATTATCCAATAGAAAAGGTTGTTTTATGCGTTTGTCTTGTCACTTTTATATTATATATATATATTTTTTATTATTTTTAATCATATTTCACAGTTTAAATTATAAATTAACTTGAACTCAAAATTAAAATGGCACAAGGTTAACAGACGAGGGTCATTTCCAGTGGTAATCTGTTAAATAAATGGACCAGAATGTAGGGGGGGCTGGTGGGGCAAACATGGGCTGTAGGCCCCTAATGATGGGGCCTCAAATCAAGATTAGGTAATAATGCAGGCTTTGCCTTTTGGCCCCTCTAATTTCAGTACAGCATTAACAAACACATCTGTTTGTTAATGCTGGCTGATGGTTAATACACAGGCTTTCTGTTGACTGCTGCTTACACTTGAGGACTTGATTTGCAGCATTGCAGTCACACACTGACTCTCTTGCAGGTCTGTTTGTTCTGCTCTCCGGAAAAAGGGCTCTGATTCCAACCAGCTGTTTCCCGCCTCACACAGATCAGCTGCACACACACACACACACGTAGTAGGCGGAGGCAGCAGACACACACACACAGACACGTAGTAGGCGGAGGCAAGAAGCCACACACACACACATTGGAGGGAACCCCATCAGCTGTGGGAAGCAACACAGCCTGAACTTACTTTTATTTCTCTAACTCTATTCTTCAGATTACCTGATTTTGAAGCGGTATTTTAGATATGCGCCATTAAGGTGTACAGCGAGAGCTCTGTGCTTAGAAACGTGTATTTTACCAAGGACAGCAGAGGAGGAAGAAAGAAAAGAAAAAACACAGAAAACACGGACTACAGAAGGTGGCTTTGAAAGCATGGAATATTTCATGATGCCGACAGAGAAGATACCGTCCTTACAGCAGTTCAAGAAGACGGAGAAGGATGTTATTGGAGGTCTCTGCAGGTGTGTGGCTCCTTATTTCTTTTGTGGATACAAAACTGCTCGCGCAAAAACCTTCCCTCGTGTGGCTGTAGTGTGTGCATGTGTGTTATTGCAGTCTGACTTCACTTAGCATGCTAGCTGTTAGCCTCGCTGCGATGTCTTGGCAGCAGGAGCACGCTGGTGGACATTAGCTGCCTGCTGCTGCTGTTGGCGACGAGGAAATGAGACGATAGTTCAATGTGTGTCGTTACATTTGCTGACCGGGTTGCACGCAACAACCCGTAACGTGTGTTTGCAGCCGTTCAGCTCAGAAATATGTAAATCAGCGACATGAAATCGATACATTTGCGTCCACTTGGACATCAACCACGTGGTAGTTACCGTGTTCCCCGCCGCCTCGCTGCTGTACGAGAAATCATAATGTTTATAAAGACTCGCTGTCCCTCAACACTCACGGCTCTCAGCATGTAGTTGTGTGTGTTAAAGGCTGGAGCTGAGGCAGGCTCGGCTCTGATACAGTAGTTAAATACTGCAGACATGGTTGCGTCGTGTGCTAGAGTTAGCTTAGCGTGGCTAACTAGCTGGCTATCACAGCGCCCTCGCTCTCTAGCCGTACATTGTGTGTGTGTGTGTGTTGACTTGTGTTACTGGTGTGTAACAGCTTGGTGAACTGAAACATGTCGTCTTATCACGAGTGTAACGTCGGACAGATCTCCACCGTTAGTGGGAGACCAACGAGTAGCTAGGTGCTAGCTTGGTGCTAACGGTAGAAAGCATTGTTCTCCATGATGCCAGGGGGCCTGCTGCTGCTCCTCCTCCTCCTCCTCTTCCTCCTCCTGCTGCTGCTGGCGGAGTCACATTTCACTGCTGCTACCGTCCAGACGGCCCGACGCGCCCTCCGGCGGCCATGTTGGAGGTCGGCAGCTCCTGGCAACGACAGCTGACAACAGCTGATTTCAGTCTGAACTTTAAAGCTCGACACGTTTCTCCTGTGTGCGGTGTGCGATGTGGTGTTTAATCTGCGCTGTTTCTGGTCGAGTACCCGATATATTTGTGTCAGCAGTACATACTAATCCTTTACGTACATAGTGAAATGTGTAGTATGGTTACCAGAGCTCATACAAACAGGTTTTTCTTGCTTGGTGGTGATGATGATGGACTTAAGTCAATCTTTTGACATTTACAAAACTAATAATCTTTTATTTTGTAGTTGTTTCACCACACTTGTCACACATGGGTTGAACGTTAGACAGCAGTGTGGACTGAAACCTTCATTAGTCCTCATGAGCATCTCACATCAAGTGAGCATGTTTACAACAACGGTGTAATTGAAATGATCAAATGAAGCCCTAAATGTTGCGTGTGCCTGCGTCAGACTGCCTGTTCATCCATTAAAAGGGGTTTAACCAGTAGGATGAGATATATTTGCGAGTGCTGCTCCTAAAGCTTTCAAAGTAAAAGATAAAAACTGAGGCACAAAATGAAACCGTTTAATTGAAGGTCCCATAGGGAGTGTGCATACACAGTGAGGTAATGAAAGTGTTTCTGTGGTATGTTTCTAGCTCTTTCGTTAAGCTGACGTCACTGGCTCGTAAACATACAGGCAGAAATCAAATTTAGCTCGGAACATTAAAGTATGGCGGCACACCCACACACTCATTTGTGTAAAAATGAAAGAAGAAAAAAAAGGACACTTTGGAGCCATGTGAGCCGTGTCCTCTGTCTGACCCTCCTCCTTTTAGTAAACATCCCAGATCTGGTTCTTCGGGTTTGTTGTCTTCTTGGCACCGTGGTCATCTTCGGGCTTAATGGTTCACGTATTTCTCCCCCTGAGTAAATATGACGGAGGAGGTTTTGCCACCATGACGTCCAGCCTGGTGGGGGGTGTGTGTGTGTGTGTGTGTGTGTGTGTGAGAGAGAGTGAGAGGGGGGGGCACTGAGTTCAGCCAAACTCAAAGGCCTCCGTGCAGCTTGGCTGAGGAATGTAGAAAGGTCGGGGCTGCAGCCTAGTAAAGGTCCAGGTTAAAGGTTTAACGAGTCAGTCAGAGAGGACATTGTTTGTGTGTTTATGTGGCCAAGAATAGCCCAGTTGGTTTAGAGGTGCTTGTTGTTAACGGATTGTGCCAATTTAAATTCTTTCTATTTTAATCTTATGTCACAGTTTATATTATCTGCATTGCCTTTGATGTAAACAGCCTAATTTGTTTAAAGAAACTTACATCCTTTCACCTAAAACCCGACAAAGAAAAAGGATCAACATGTGCTTCAGAGGGGAGCTTCTGCCTTCTGATTGGAGTCTTCATAGACAGAATAATAACCGTGTCTCCCTTTTTGATCTTTCTCCCTCAGCCTGGCCAACATCCCCCTCAGTCCGGAGACGGCCCAGGACCAGGAGAGACGAATCCGCCGTGAGATCGCCAACAGCAACGAGCGCCGGCGCATGCAGAGCATCAACGCAGGCTTCCAGTCCCTCAAAACACTCCTGCCCCACACAGACGGAGAGAAACTCAGCAAGGTGCAGAAAACGCGCGTAGATCACGACAGCTTATGGCAAAACTTTAAATCATTTGGCTCAACTGTTGAGTTGTACAGCAGAAAGCTGAAAACGTTTGACACCTTGTTCTTGATGTGGAGTTTCCTTTCTGCTTCAGCAGCAGTTTTTGGGAGAATGTAATGTGATTGGTCGATGCACTCGTCTCATACTCCGCTTTGCTTCGTCCCTGCCAGGCGGCCATCTTGCAGCAGACGGCGGACTACATCTTTGCCTTGGAGCAGGAAAAGACACAGCTCCTGGCACAGAACAACCAGCTCAAACGCTTCATCCAGGTAACAGCATGGGCCATTTTTCACCATCATTGTGTCTTATTTAATACAGCTCTGGTTTACTACTCCCTATAAGTCCACAATACCAAACTGTACGGTGTCGTATCGATCAGGCCGCCATAGGGTTTCCCTCGTTTAAGTAGAGCATAAAAATGACCTGTAGAGATTTGAAACTTCATCACACTTAACTTCATGTTGCCCTTAGAACCATAATTGTCTGGTAAATGTATTCATTCAAATGGATTACTGTCAAACAGTGATGTACGTATTGTTCACAGTTTGCCTCGGCATTGTCGCTCTTCTACAGGTTGTGCTTCACTAGGCCACGCCGGTGTGTGGTGTGTTACGTAGGCTAAGGTTTAAATATGGTGCCTGTGGGAGGTGTGATGTTATATCTCTGTCAGCTGGTGATCCACCGGGGAGTGTGTTAGATGCTGGTTGAGTTCTTAAGGTCTATCAGAAGCACATATATCAAATAGGACAGTTTATCTAATACGACCTATGGAAGCATCATTACAGCCAAACTTTAATTTCCTATTTGCACAGCTTGTACAGTACTTTCTCAGTCTATGCGGCCGTTCCAAGCCATGTGAAAAATGTGTGTTTACCAGTCTCGTTTGTTTTCCATGCTGTTGGTTCACCTGGCGTTTTATTTTTCTTGCCACACCAGCCATTTGTTTGACTCAGCACAAGCAGAATGTGCTGCTGTTAAATAGAGCGGAAACTCCTCCAGTTGTGTGCAAACCAACTGGTTGGGTTTTCTAGCACCCCCACCCACATACAACGTTTAAATATGTAAATATATATGTTGTCTGTTTGACATTTAACCGTTCATGGCCTCCATGTCACTCCAGGAGTTTAGCGGCTCATCACCCAAGAGGAGGCGAGCAGAGGAGAAGGATGAAGGGATTGGGTCTCCAGACACCCTGGAGGAGGAGAAGGTGGAGGAGCTGAGGAGGGAAATGTTAGAGCTGCGGCAGCAACTGGACAAGGAGCGCTCAGCTCGTATGCAGATGGAGGAGCAGGTGAGACAACAGGGGGAGCAGAGGTTCTTCATGACGTGTGTCCATTTCCCTNNAAGACAAACAGAAACTTTAACAGGTAGTGAAAGAGGAACGTAAACAGAAGGGGAGTTGCATCATTTTTTGGGTTTCCAAAGTTTCCAAAGTTTGGTTTCATGAGTTTTAATACGTCATACTTTTTGTTATTATTTCTCTAGGAATTATTCTTGTAATAATTGTATATTTACACAGTTATTAGGTTATCTTGGATATGTTTCGCTCTGCTCTTACACATGTACTCTGTGTCTGTGTGCAGGTGCGATCTCTGGACACCCAGCTGCACCCCGAGCGCCTCAAGGTGATCACCCAGCAGGTGGAAGAGGAGCAGGCAATCCTCCAGAGCCAGACGCTGTTACGGCTGCAGCAGATCCACGCCGCTGACAGGCAAACACACAGTCCGCAGGTCAGAAACACACACACACACACACTCTCACTGAAAAGGTAGTAGGCAACTGTGTTGTAATTTCCAAAACCTTAAGACTCTGCAGTTTGTTGAAATGGCGTCTGAAGTACTCTGGCGATTTAAATCACAGTCCTATGTGAACACACACTCAGGTTTAATGAACACATTTTCATTTTGTTCATGTTTTGTCTGTCCTGCAGGTGCTGGCTCCTCCCACTCCCCCAGCCCCTACCCACCACCCCACGGTCATCGTCCCAGCCCCAACACTAACCCAGCAACCCCATCATCACGTCACCGTGGTGACCATGAGCCCGTCAGCCCACACCAGCACTGTGTCCACGTCCAGACAGAACCTGGACACTATTGTGCAGGTAAGAGTTAGTTTAACTTTGTACTGAAGATCCTTTTTTACTGTCGTCTTTATTCCAATTTCCGATACCTAATTAGCCAAATTGAATTAGTTTAAAGAGAGAAAACATTTAGACTTAAAACTTAACGACTTTTTGTCGACTAATACAGCCGCCAAAATAAACACTGGTCCTCATTTCATAGTGAGAACAGTTGTCTCGGAGCGAACTGAATATTTGCTGCAGCCTTCAGTGTTTTCCACCCTCTGCTTTCAGGCCATCCAACACATCGAACGCACTCAGGAGAGGAGAGCGAGTGCCGAAGAGGAGCAGAGGCGAGCGGTCATCGTCAGTCCTGCCCACGTCGCCATGGACACCGCCTGCTCGGACACAGACACCGACACAGAGGGGGAGGACTGCTCAATGAACTGATCCAACCCCATGAACTCACACACAAAACACACAAACACTTAAAATACCTACTCACTGTAAGATTCCCTCCAGGCGCTTGACTACTTTTAAAAAAAAAAAAAAAGAAAAAGAAAAAAGAAATCTGTCTTTGGCATTATCCAAACTCTTAAATCCAGTGGTTAAGCTCTGTCTCAGTCTCGTACTGTAAAATCTCTGAAGATTGAAAACATAGGATGGTCAGCGTGCAGAGGAGGCCCTGTGGGATTTCTACCCCTCCCCCCCAATGTCAGAGCCGGTCTGTGGCTACTTGAAAACTTGAGGGCCTCCTCGTGTAAAAAGCTATCAGCGTCAGTCCGTCCTTCTTGTGTGTTTATGTGTGCTACGTAACAGTCGCAGTATCACAGTTACCCGTCGTCTCTGGCACGCTGACAGTGTTATTTGTGCTACAAATTGATGGAGTCAGTACAATGGAGAGTTGAATGTAACAACACAATAAGCAAGCAGCTCCTGATTCTCAAAAGAGGGATGGAGTTGCAGTTATTTCTTCCCCTGTCTTAATTTGTTTGGTTTTTTTTCTTTTTGTTTCCTGGTTGTCCAGGTGATATTCTAGTGCCACAAAACCCAACTTAAACTACAACAGAAGGCATTTCCAAAATTTAACAAGTTTGGGAAAAAATTTAAACTTAATTGCAAAGCTAATTTGAGGATAGATGTTGAATGAAATCATGTCTGATTTACTTGAAAAAAAGGTTGTGTTTTTGATATCTAAATAAGCCCTTAAAAATAAGCTGTTGAACAATTTACATTGATCGTCTTTTGGTTTTAATGTTTCTCATGTTTGTTTTCACTTTTTTTTTTCTGTCAGGGTTACTGAATGTTGAAGGTAAAAGATTTTGTTATATTGAGATTAACAACTTAAAATTGGATGTTTGTCAGGTTATAACAGGGAACCGGAGGCCTGGAGATGAATTTTACAAAATGTCTGATTAAAATTTTAAATTGGGCCCTTACATATATCTACTGGTGGCAGTGGTTGTGCACCGTTAACCTAAAAAAAACCAGGTTTTTAAAAATAGAAGCACATGTTGATTGGTTGCTGGAACACACATTTTCAGTTTCAATCTAACACAATTTGTCTGGATCAAATGTAGTCCTTTTTGGCTGATGTGTAAATCTGAAACAGATTTCCATGATTCACAGGCTCCGTGTACATGAAGGCTTCCGGTTTTCCTTCAGACTTCCAGTCTATCTTCTGGTCTTGGATTGTTGATTTCAGTGACTATGCACTAGAGTTGGTATTTATGCAATTCCATCTTCAGTACATTTGTTGGTGTCATTTATACATGAGGGGCAGTTATCTATGCACCGTTGATAGGTGTGTACATTACACCTACAGTATATGTTTGAAACAAAGAATGTAGTCTCTACTTGCAAGGTGCTCTTTGTCAACCTGGGGCTCTGCTGACCAGCAGTGCGCTCAGGCCCAAAACCCTTTGTGTAACTTCACACTTGATCACGTTTATTACACGTGTCTGAATATTTTTGCTAAAATGATATGTGTCATTTCCCCATCTGAAAGTGCTTAGAGAGTAGAGGAGCAGGGAGGAGTTGTGTCTGATTACAAATGACAACATATATACATATAGAAAACCTATAAAACACAGGCAGGCCACATCTTACTGAACTCCAACACAAAAAGCATAAGTGTGAGGAAAGAAAAGCTCTAGCTGGGAAACAGCAGCTTTATTGTGATACTAAGCACGTACTTGCAGATCGATGTACATTTTCGGTGCATCAGATGCCACAAAAAGTCCAGAACTCTAATGAAAAGCACTGAACTGAATTGCAGATCGCTCCCCAAAATCTCCATCTCTCTCTAAAATGCACCAAGTCTGTCCACCTCATGTTTCATTGCTTATATATTCTCTCGGGAATTTGACTGGAAATCCCTGCTTCGAGCCTCCCTCCTGTCATACTCGATTTGATATGCTGACTTGATGCTGTAAACATTCCTTTTTATTTGGATTTGTATCTGTCTTTTGATCTTTTATATGTTCTGTTGCCAATTGAATGCATGTTACTAATAGCTGTTTTCTCTCTCTCTCTCTCTCTCTAAAGCGGGCTTTTGTTTTGACATTTTGTTTCCTTTAATTGCGGGTTTCCCTTTCTTTTCCATTAACACACGACTGATGTGTTCAGTGTGAAACTGTCTTGTGTGAGATGCGTGGACACTATTCACTCACTGACATCAACTTTGTATCTGGTTAGACAAGTATTTTTCATGCCAAACTGGGGGAAATTCTCATTTTGTTTGTGAAACTTTGGGGGTTTGGTGTTTTGCTGACCAATGGTAAGAACTGAATTTAGGCTAATGTGTGTTTTTGGCCAGCTAAACACTTTTCCCCAAACGTTTCTGTACATTGTGTTGCAGCACTGCTGTCTTTTTGGTGGAATTTGAGATATTTGATATGAAGCACTTGCTGTTCTGTACTGCCTGAATCAATGATGAGGAAGATATATTTTTTTTTAGCCATTTATTTTTTGTAAACTCTTTTGCTGTGACACAACAGCAGTTTATTATGTTCTGCTCTTCTGTCTTTTCATCTGTCTTTCTTGTCCTGTTTTCCATTTTTGGTGACACGCATTTTTTATATTTTTGTGATATTTTTTTTTTTTTTTTTTTCCCATCAGTCCAGGTCGATGAGAAGCTGTTATATTTTGTTTATAAAAACTTGGGTAAACAGGCCTTTGTAAAGATGAAAAAAAAATAAAATTTGTACTTTTTTTATTACACCCCTCTGCCTCCTAGTTTAATTCAGTGATGCATAATATGAACCCCTTTGTCCACCAGATGGTGACATTGAACGACTCCTCATTTGGCAGCAGCAGCAGTGAGGGGACGTTGGATTTGCAGCCCGTTGTTCAGATTTCAGATAAAAACGGTGGCACACAGGCTTCATGTTTTACAAAAGAATTACCTCTTTATCTTCTGAGCACTACTGAATGGTATTGATAATTAAAATGTTATCATTAACATCTCTTGATATCAACAACTTGCACATAATTAGTGACAAGATTACAGGACTACTACGTTATGGTTTCTTACTGCTTCTTTCTGCTCTCAACATTCCTGATTGGTACAGGCAGCTGCTCTGACACACAATGGCTGATTTGGCTGCAGTTGCTGGGTGCCACCTCCACTGGCATGCCCTCTAACCTTCAGCCAGAGCAGTATATATAGCTGGGAGAGATGAGGGGAAGGCCCCTGGCAGCCAAAATGAAGTCTCTGCTGTCTGTGTGCTGCTTGCTGTCTCTGCTGTCTCTGTCTGCTGCAGGTATGGTGGAGGGCAATGGGATTTGGGTGAAACCGTTTTAGTGCTATTGGATTGAGTTATTTAAGCAGGAGAGCTTGTGAAATGAAAATGCTGATCCACTGCTGCCAGAAAGCTACATTATGTATTTGGTCTGTGTCTTTGAACACTTGAGAGCTTTGTATGTCTTGCTAAGAGTTGACTGCGGACGATGATTTTAACGTCATTAATGAAGGGAAGGTTAAAAAATCCGTGTCTTTTTATGAGTTATTTGATTTAATGACTATAAATATGCAACTAAATTAGTTGCATTTATTACCAATGAACTGATCATTTTGCTTCCTGCCAGTTTGAGGTTGTCTTTCAGTGTTACACAGAGCCTCCATTGCCTCTTTTCTGTATTGTATGGCCTAACGTAGCAAGATCTGGGTTGAAATAGGTTCCAAGTTTTGACACACGTCTACACACTCAACAGCATACTTAAACTCAGCTGACTGGGCACGAAAATTGTGTCGTATGTTGTTGTGGTGCAGTGTGGAGCCTTTGTGGCTGTACAACAGAAAAAGTCTGAGGTGTGACACCAGCTGCTGGAAACTTTGCTGTGTGCTGCTTACTCTCTCTGTCCCGGAGAGAAACACAGTGACAGCAGTAACAGAGTGACTTGGACTCACTACGAAGAGTCACACTCGCTGCTGCAGCCAAAGCAAAAGCTGGCTGTAATTATATGTTTTCCCTCTGGATCTCTTTCGGTTTGACTGTCTTTTTCACAGCAGTTGCACGCATGTGTGTAACTCTAACACTCAGTGCTAAAATTAGGGTTTTTGCATTTGATGTTTTGCAGGCGTACTTTTAAAACCACCTCAAATGAATGAATAGGTTTTTTAAATGACAGGTCGGATATTACAGCTTTGACATTAGTGATACATAATTAAACTATAAAGGTTTATGCATCCCAGTTGTTGCTCTGCTTGTTTTTACAGGTTTTACAGACTGTTAAGTGACTTCATGCTTTGTTAAAGCTGAGGCAGAGAATACCCTTGTCTGTCCTTGCACTGGTTCATTTTGGACTCTGCAAATTGCCGTAGTCAGGTGTCAGGCGTCAGTCAGACAAAGTCACCAGATACTGTGGTCACCAGTGCCACGCAGTGATACGCATCTCTTTAAGACTCTCTGGAATGCACACACATCTACATCATGTACGCATACAATGACTTGAAATGACTTGTAACGAGATCATCATAAAGTTATACACAAGTACAAATACACTCCATGTGGACGACTAAAGTCAGTGCTGCATTAAATGTCTCAGCAAAGCTTCATCACTCCCACTCCGCTCTGTCTGCTGAGCTGCTAATCTGTCATTTCAGTCAGCAGGGTCCATGTCATGGGGATGTCCCAGCTAAAACAGGCATGATAGAGCACAGCAGAGGGCATGTAGGACTAGAGTTCAGTAGCCAAAGAGTTGGACTGTTAGTCAAAGATAATCAAGTGCTATTAAAAGTTGTGGTAAGATAAAGGCAATAAAAGCCCCAAAAAATACCTTTTAAAAAAATAAAAAGTTGAGGTAAGTGGGAAAGAAAATTGAAGTAGTGACGGAGCTCAAGTGGCAACATTCCCCCTCCATACATCCTATTTAGATTTGTGTGAGTGTGTCTCAGGAAGTTTGAGATTTGACAAAGATAGCATACACAATTATGAGCTAAAAAGGTGTTACAGGTTTATTAGCAAGAGAGAAAGAGTGTCTGTGAGCATTAGGGGAATAAGAAAATATCACCTTTGAGTATCATCATTTTTGTTTCATTATATTGAATTGATTCAGGGAAAAGAAACAAATCAAATACATTTTTGTGCTTTTGTATTTATATATTGTATTGTTTTTTAATGAGCCAGAAATGCAAAATCAGTGCTGGCTGCATGTTTGTGTTCCTGTGCACGTTTGTTTTAGGCACTGATGCATAAAAAGAAGAATAACCGATCATTCATTGCGCCTATTATGCTCGGATTACACGGTAGGCAGGGTGCATGTCATCGGTACTAGTGCTGACGCATTTATTGTTCCTGGTCTTTATAGAGATACTGAGTCACACACAGCCCAACACTGTTGCAGGGAATGTGAGCAATAGTGCGGCAGAGTTGCAAACCAGCCTCATGACAATCACAGCAAGGACAAGAGTGCTACACTTCCTGAAAATAGGAGTGGAATTATTCCTCCTTCTTTTCACCCTCTGACTCATTGTGGGACTATTTCTGTCTCAAAGATGTACCATCCAGCGCAGGCACCTGTCCCACTCTATCCCCAAAACACTGTGCTGTGCCCAGGCTTCACTGCAGGGACAGCAGGAACCACCAGAGAGGCACATTACACTCAACTTAATGGTGGTAGAAGCATACTAAAGATCAGCACACTACACTCATAAGTCTTTATACACAGTGTGCTGTTTTTGGGATGGACACACTGACAATAATTTGATGCTCAGTCAATGTTTAGAACCAATAAATAATTACACACCATATGTATGCTCGAGGCAAATTCAGTTATAACAATGGCATTGCAAATGAATGTAAGCAAATACTATCAAAAATCACATTTTAGAGCTACACTAATCAATATTTTATTATTATCAATACGTTACACGGTATAATTATTATAATGTGAAAGTAATTATATAATTAGAATTATCACCCAACTGTTTCCTCACAGCTCTACAATGCACTTTAGTGTTTTTTAGCTCATCGGTTTTACAGGCTGGAACTTCACTAACAGTTTCACTCTCACGGCTCTCATCAACCTTGTTTCTGCTCTCAGTTACACTGAATGTGCATCCAGGGGTATATAACTGTACCATCAGAGTACCCAGACAGATAGCAACCATCCCATCTGGTGTCCATGTGTGACAGGACCACAGTTTGACTAGTATACAGGACCATGGGAATATTTACATGTAAACTAACAAGACACAATTTACAGTCACACTAGTGGGTCTGTGATGGCAATGTCAGCATGCTAATATGCTAACAGTGACAATGCTAACAGTGACAATGCTAAAATGCTGATGTTTAGCAGATTTAATGTTTACCAAGTTCACCATCTTAGATTAGCACCTAACACAAATAGAACTGCTTGGGGCTGATAATTAATTTTGCAGCTATTGGATCATAAACCAAAGCATTGGACAAAGCAATGACCCGATGATGGCACTAGAAAAGTTAAGAGATTACCAAAGTTTTTACAGTTCACCCTGACAGAAACATGAATGTCTGAACCAAATTTCGTGCCAATCCTTCCAATGTAATTATGATGATTATGATATTTCACTCAAACCATAAATGTTAACCTCAAGGTGGCGCTAGAGTAAAGTCAAAGTTATCAGGATTCATCCTCATCCTATTTTGAACATCTGTATAAAGTGTCATAGCAATCAATCCAGTGGTTGTTGAGATTTTTCAGTGTGGACCAACCAATCAACAGACCCACATACCATCCCTAAAGCCATGTTGCAATCCTGATTAAAAACAGAAAACCTACTGCTTATTTGGCTTTCCCAACTAATTCAGTAATCTTAGCAAAAAAAATGTCCCACAATTTTATTTTCACTTCTATTCTTTCTCTCATATTTTCTTCTCCCAAGGTCACATCTTTCTCATCTTCCTAACTGTGTTAACTTAAATTTAATTTAGCCATCACTGGCTACTACCACAGCAGAAAATGATCTCTCCACTTTATCTACAGAACTATTTTGAGGCATGCAGTGTAGAGAAAAGCCTGTAGAACAACTGGATGTAGAGGCCTTGTGGTAATGTTATTTTTAATTAGTTGTTGTACATTTTAATGTCATACATAACATATTTTAACACTTACTGTAGAGATATATGTACCTAGCATTGAGCTCCCTACGTAAACCAGGCAATCAATGAATCAAAGTCAGAAAACAATTTGCTTTATTCAATAAAACATAAACAAACTAGTAAATGGTCATTAAGGACTGACCTTGTTGGGTTATACCACTTAACTTTGGCAACCCATCTTCACCAGCACACTTCAGGATTTTGGCTGCTGCTACTGTTCATGTTACAACGCAGACGATGCTGTAGCACTATGCCTTGGACAACGTTCAAACCTCCCTCATGGCTCGATCACAACAGCATTACCGAACTCTGTCCTCGTGAATTTCAGAGGCCGGACAGGCTCATACCTCGACCTCTGCCAGCGACAGCGAGGGAGTATGAGATTAATATTCTCACTTATCTGCTGAAGTTGTCAAAATAAAACTTACATAACAAATCTGGCTTGATAAAGACCAGAAGACCTTTGCACCCCAAAGTTCTGGAGAGTTGCTTTAGCCAATTAGAATGCATTACCATTGGTCTGGCCAAGCACTCGCACTTAACAGTGACCTGCCATGACCAGATTCTTAAATTGGTCTTTGCTTTTACTTGAAATAAGACTAGAGAGCTGTCACTTTTGGTAAAAGTCAAGAGCAAAACTATGATCACAGTCACAGAAAACATTACGGAACAAACCTCTTCATCTCCACAGTCTGCATATAGTGTGGATCCTCTGGGAATATAAATGTGATGTTCTCTGGTCACTTTTTCCCTCAGGAGGGTGCTAAGCTAACAAAGCTTCCAGATACAAGAGGTGACAAGCATCATCATGAGAACGACATGGTTTCATGTGTGACTCAGGGCCTTAAAATAGGTCAAAGAATCTGTCATTGAGGATGGCACAGGAAAATTAGAGAACATGGAGTCCTGCTAGCATCATTTAGGATAGCTAAACCAGCATTAGGCATTAATCTATCCTAAAATATAAATGTATCTTGATTTAGAAGCAGCTGATCTTGGTTTGGTGGACTCAGCTTCAAGGCTTTATACTTATATTTTCA
>NW_023339729.1:9260563-9261657 GCF_004916995.1 Morone saxatilis
AAGCAGCTGACAGCCATACTGTTTGTGCGACTTCCACATACAACCCAATAGGTGATTCATGTAAACATATTATCAAAGCAGAAACACAGGAGTTTATTGACAGGTATTCTTTTTAGCTATATTTAAAATCAAATGTTGATTGATACAGAATTACCATTTGGTTTTATTGCTGAACTAATTGAAGGTGATCCAGAGATCCGGAACCAGGATACAGGAACCAGAAATCCATCATAGATGAGAAAAAGACACCAATGCACCCAAAGGATGCTTTGTGTTTTCCACTAATGGCATGATTTTTCTGCTAATGCTGTAGACTTTTTCACAGCAGACATGTCATAGCAGGAGAATCGCAGGTGTTACTAATGAGGGTTCTGATCCATTTATGTGGCTCCTATGCCACGCCAGTGAGGCAGCATGCACAATACCCTGGAACTGAAACTATGCCATATGGAATTGAGCCATTGTTTATTTTAATAATTTTACCAGTGCTGTTCTTTGCCATGAAAAAGGTCTGTTGCTGTTGGTAATGCCCATTCCAGTTACAAATTCAGTCAGGCTTATTGGTTGGTTTGACATCTAGTTAGATGTCATTACTCGTTGTTACTATAACTATATAGGTTATTTAATTTGGCCATGCTGGAAAATCAATAAATTGTGTTTGCTGTCCAGCTTTACTCTGGGGGGTGTAAAACATCCTTCTGGGAAAGAAGAAATAACCAACTAAAGCAGGGTTAGCATCTATAATTCTATAATTACTATTATTTATAATGATATAATGTATAATGTATAAATGACAATATAAAACAATGTGTGAAATGGGTCATAGTGATGACCTGCAAATAATATTCATCCAAATCTGCTGCTTCCTTTGGTTTACGGAGCTTTATAGCGAGTTTCAGCTCATTGATTATCTGTCTGGCCCCAAACATTACTGTTGGTTCATTCTTACAGCAATAAAGCTCCAAAAACCCCACTGTACACTGCCTGCTCAGCATCTAACGGCAGGCACCCTTAGTGACTAGCTGGTCAACACAATGGAGCATTTAGCAACTAAACCAGACCAGACCAAAAAAGGAGCTAAAAGAGAGTGAAAA
>NW_023339729.1:9261716-9263362 GCF_004916995.1 Morone saxatilis
AAAACATTATGACATTTAAAAGGTCACTTGGCTGCCTCCAAGAGGCCAAAAAAGCAGTCGTTGCAGGTTTAACAAAGTAAGAGTATCCAACCCTGTCATCACATGTTAGCTTCTTTCTTAGCATTAGCTTGCTCATGACAGGCGTTGATCCAGAAGCGTTCCGAACGTGTAAAACCCGTGACCACTGCCTGCAGCTATTAGTCTTCATCCTGTAACATGAACAGTAGACATGCATTTAGCAGCTTCATGTCACACTGTGTACCACTACGCATTCCTCAGTGTTAGGACTGCACAGGCAGTTGTAATTAAATAGAGGTCATGGCTTTGTGCTCTTCGTATGCTGTGGTTGTAGAGTATCTAATGTACATGTACGCATGTGGTGTAATAGAGAGGGAGTCCCCTGTTTTAGCTGTGATTGTTTTGAAGCCATAGTAACTGTATTCTACTTTATGATGCTGATGGAAGGTGATGCCTGAGAGACAGAATGAAACCATCTTTGGCTTTGCTTTTGAGAAAACTTTATGTCTTTGAACAGGTATTAGGTACCTAACTCAAAATATAATCACCGTCCACCAGCTCATTGAAATATAAATGCACGATCAGTCCAAAATTCAGATTTTACTGTAATGTAATATATAAAAAGATATATGACAACATACATTTGTTGTATATTTGTTAGAGTTATTGGTAGCATTGTATTATATACAGTATATATGTACTATACTGTACTACTATACTGATTTTTTTTAATGGTCTACATGTAGTTTCTGTCTTTTCTGTCCAGAGAATGTCTTGAGAAACAATGAATATAATAATTTTCTGTGTGACATTATTATTTTAGTATTTATCATCAATCATATTTTTATTATTTTGATAGACATAGACTTTTCTATTAGTTAGTTTAAAACATAACAGTAATAACTTGATACCATGAAATACATTATTCTATTCCTAGCTACCCTGTCCACTCAGCTGTCTTCTTTCAAATTCTCTACAGAACTGTCCACTGCACATTGGCCTCAAATAGTCCATGCTTTAGTGTCACCATTCAAGGAGCTGAAATCTGAGTCTTAAATCTGGAGGGTGCTGAACATCTGATCTGCTGTGTTCTTGCAAAGTGACTGAGCACTGGTCAGACACTGATGTAACGTACAAAGGTGACTGGAGACTGCAGATGTCCTACTACACCATGCAGTCTGATTGGCCAGAAATGTATTACAATGCATTTCTTTTGTCTCAATTTCTTTTTACTTCTTACTACTTATTGTCCATGCATATTATTTTGAATATAACATTTCGCTAACATCCTGATCCTGATCCTGGATCTCAGACCAAAACAATGGGACAGAAATTAAATAAAACTCACCAAAACCGTCTTTGTTAGTCTTTCTACTGTTCCAACTCTGCTTTGGTCAAAATAAACCCTTAATTCACAGAGTTAGAGGAGAATATATTAGTGAAAAGGCCTGCAGTGGCCGCAACATTATCTAACATTAAACAAATGCACTATCAAAGTAAAAGTGCTTGTTTTGCCTCCAACAAGTTCAGTTTTATTGTCTAAGTGTCTGACAACATTAAAGAAAGGATCCCTGGAGAGACATTTTATGTAATCTTTTTTTTTTTTTTAAGTATATTTTTTGGGGCTT
>NW_023339729.1:9263503-9307660 GCF_004916995.1 Morone saxatilis
CACTGAGCTAACCAGGCACCCATTTTATGTAATCTTATTGCCGTGCATGTTTTGCCAAGAAACAAATAAGTGAATTTAAATTAATTTCTGAACATTTTTGGTGTTCTCATTAGTTTTAAACTCTACATTTTACTCCAAGATCTTATTTGTCTTTGTCTAAAACAGTGCAAATACTTTCATACATTCAAATGTTTGAAATGTATTTGTAAAGAGACACTAACACAGAGAGTTATCTTGTCTCATCATTTGTCCTCTCCTCTTAGACCTCCTTGCAGGTTCCTCTATCCACGATGAGGAGCCTCTGGTGCGTCTGCAGCTCCAGCAGCCAGAGGGAGACCTCTTCTCCTGTGGATGTGACACAACAGAAGAGCATGCCAGCCAGAGCTCTTCCAATGACACTCCAGCCCCGGAGAGGGCCATGTGCCAGCCCTGCACCAAACCGCCATCATCTTCAGATACTGAAGAGCCAGCTTCCACCTCCGAGCATGAGGAGGTGGAGGAGGAGGAAGCAGCTCCTGGGGAGGAGGACACTTCCACTGAGGAGATAACAAGTGATGGAGAAGAAGTGCAGGAGGAGGTAGAAGAAGAGGAGGTGACATCTGAGGAGGAGGCTGAGTCAGTGGAGGATCACAGTGTGGAAGAGATAGATGAGGAGGTTGCATTATCTGAAGACGACGAGAAGGTAGCTGAGGTTGAGGAAGAGGAGGAGAAAATCGACGAAGGAGAGAAGGAAGCAGAGGAGGAGTTATCCCATCAGGAAGAGGAAGTGACTGAACCTCAAGAAGAAGTTCCAGAAGAGGACGAACCTGCTGCTGAAGCTGAAGAAACAGTTGATGAAGCAGAGGCAGCTGCTGAGGAGGAAAGTGTGGAAACTTCTACACACGAGGATGCAGAGGAGGAAGCTACCGCTGCTGAGGAGGAGGTTGCAGTGGCTGAATCTCAACCAGAAGCAGAACCGGTAGAGCTTCCTCAAATAGAACCTGAGGCTGAACCAGAGCCTGAATCAGCACCAGAGGAGACTGCAGAGCCAGAGCCTGAATCAGAACCAGAGCCTGAATCAGAACCAGAGGAGACTGAAGAGCCAGAGCCCGAATCAGAACCAGAGCCTGAATCAGAACCAGAGGGGACTGCAGAGCCAGAGGTCGAAGTGGTTGCAGAGCCAGAACCTGAAGTAATTTCAGAACCAGAAGAGACTGAAGAGCCAGAGCCTGAATCAGAACCAGAGCCTGAATCAGAACCAGAGGGGACTGCAGAGCCAGTGGCCGAAGTGGTTGCAGAGCCAGAGCCTGAAGTAATTTCAGACCCAGAGGTGACTGAACAGCCAGAGCCTGAATCAGAACCAGAAGAGGAAGAACCTACTCAAACCGTGACAGCAGAGCCAGTGCCTGAATCAGAACCAGAGAATACTGCAGAGCCAGAGACTGAAGTAGTTGCAGAGCCTGAGCTGATTCCAGAGCCTGAACCAGAACCAGAGGTCATCCCTGAAGTGGATCCAGAGCCTGTTGTGGAGGAGGTCACACCAGAATCTATAGAGGATGTAGCTGTGGAGGAGGAATCAGTGGAAACCACTGTGGAGGAGGCGACTGTGGTGGAGGAGGCATCTGTAGATGCCATTGAGGAGGCAACAGTGGAGGAGGTGACTGCAGAGGAGCCTCAAACCAAAGGTACAAAAAGATGACACCATCTTGGTTTATAGTATGTCTAACTTTACATAGCATTTAAGTTAATCTCCTGTCATCTCAAAAGTGAAGCTGCAGCAGAAGGTAACTTACACCAGAGGTTGATGTCTTGCCTTCGTTCTGTCAGACAGTCCAAGCAGCGACAAGTAGAGCAGGAGGGATCCTGTTACAGTAAATCTGTTCCCATACAGTCAGTGCTTCTGTAATTAAGGAAGCATGCCATTATCTGGTGTCTGGGTGTTGACACCTGCTATAAAGGATGATGGCGGAGTCTTAAAAGAGTTTCCCGTCACACTCTGCATCACTTCAGTCAATACACTAGTGCAAGTGTCAGTGGAGGTTGTTTTATGTTTCTGTTTTGATTGGGTTGTTGAAAATTCCTTGGATATCCACAATAATGATTTCAACAGTCAGGAAAAGCCTGCTGTTCATTTATAGCATGAGCAGTGTCACATTTTTTGGTTTTATTCCATTATCCACAGTGATAATACAACACAGTTTTTCCAAAAGCAAGAATAATACCTCACAAAGGAGAGAAACAGCGGAGCACAAAAACAATCTTTGGAAACTTCAAATCAAGATTGTTTAAGGATTTGTAACTGCTCTCTAATAGGGTATATAAGCTTTTTCTTAGCTGTTTCTAAGTTGTAATTAATGGCTTTATCAATGGTTGATAAATCATTCATACAAGTTTTAAAAGGGCATTAATAAGGACAGGTTTTGGGTTGCCCCATAGCGCGAACCCCCTGCAACTGGTGTCTATCCTTATCTAGTATAATTAGCTTTGTCTTTGAAGCTAGCACTTTAATTCACCTTAAAGACCCCTCTAATAAACTATTTGACCACAAATGAGCTGCACAGCATCTGAACCAAAATGTATTTATTAATAACTCATTATAGAGGAGGATAGACACCATCCAGAAGGGATTTTTCACAACCTGTCAAAACAAAAATAGGCTAATTACTGCCTTATAAATAGTTCATACATCATTTACTAACCATGTCTAAAGCTTGATATAAAGTATTCCTTATTAGAAAGTGGTTCCAAGATTCTATTTGGAAATATGAGTCTTGTTTCACAGGGCATCCAACTTTGATGGGTCATAAAATGACAGCAAAGATCTCTATCTGCTTCTCTTTCTCTCTCGGGCATGCCGAACTTCCAGAATATGACACTGTGTGTAGCTAAAGGGGAATTAGCAACAAGCTCTGGTCCAAAAATAAGTAAACCAAAATAGCAGAGGAAAAGAAATAGACAGATGGACGGACAGCATGATATAACAGTTGGGCCTGTGCTAAACTCAGATAGCCTGGTCACTCACAACTTGGGAAACCATTCACCTATAGGAGGACATTTATTTTGAAACCACATCAGCTTTTTACATCATTCTTTTCTTTAGGGGATAAGAGAATGTGATTTAATTTCACAGATATGACATTCAGTCTCAGTCTCATTGATCTTCACTGTATGTCATAAAATTGTTTTTCCAGCCATCTGTGTCAGATTAAGCATTACTTTCTAGTGGTACAAGAAGTATTCAGATCATTTACTTAACTGCAGACATGTATACAAATAGTCTGCTTGGAACAATAATGTGTGTCTGAAATGTTTCTTCTGCAAAAGAAAATATAGTTGCCACATTATCAACTCCTACTACCTGATTAAAAATTCTCTTCTTCTACTTCACTGTAAAGTCCATTCTCAGTGTATGTGCATTGGTGGCTTCAGATTTCATCACACTTCTAAGTTTAAGTATACTTATATAAGTTGCATACTGGACCAGGATTCATCTCCAAACTGTTTGTGATCACAAATCATGCTTGTAAAATCTGATTTTTAATAAGCACAAAGAAACTTTCCACTATCAGCAGATGAATTTAAAAACATCCTTTGTCAATCTCTGCACAGTGAAGCTCAAACATCAAACTGTAGGAACAAAAAGAAAAACATATTTTTGATTGGAGGGGGAGTTTAAGTAAAAGTACTAATACTACCACTGTTTGAATACTCAATACAAGTAAAACTCCTGTATTCCTGCAACCTTACTTGAACCTACTACAAGGAGTTTTTAACTGGTTATGAAACAGTCCTAATTTAATACTGATGTCTTTATATGATCTACATAAACAAACCAGATCAGTGAAAATATTTCTATCTTTCCCTATTGTATTCCCCTTGAAATCAATGAAACAAGGCTGTGGGAACACTACTGCTTTTTATCACAGGTGCTGCCACAAATCAACCAAAAATGAAAGTTCCTTATTGCTGCTTTAATCAAAAGTAGCCTATATAAATATATCAGCAAAATGTACTGAACGCATCTCGCACTGAAAAAGTCACTTATTCTGCAGAAAAAAATGTTTTACTATTATATATAAGATGTTTTTATTGCTGCATTGTGTGTGAATGTTGCATTTTACTGCAATAGTTGTTTATAGTTTATTTGAACTACTTTATGTACTGTTGGGTTTAATTTACAACAGTGCATCATATTCTAAAAGATTATCATATGTTTGTAGTGTTGCTGTCCTATGAGAACCACATATCTCTAAAAGATATGAAGTAGACCTATCTAACTTACAGTTAAATTCCACCACTACTATACAGTCACGGGTAAATACATGGCAGGGCTTTTGACCGTAACAGCTGACTGACAGTCTGATCCTTCATGTAGAACACAAGAAAGAGGTGCCAACAGGCCAGGCACTGAGGGACCGCTCCCACATCGAGGACACACTGCGATTGGCTACTGCTGAACCCTCAGCAGAGTTCTCAGGTGAGGAACAAGATGTCTCAAAGAATTACTGATTTATTGCAGTGAAAGGACATAAAGCATTTCCCTGCTGCCCACTGTTTCAAATGTCTCTCAGCTGTATGCTGCAGAAATGCCTGAAGTTCTGTATTGAAATCAAAATGCAGCATAATGTTTACAGCTACTTTGTTCATGGAAAAGAAAAACAGATGTGTTTGCATGTGAATGAAAGGAAGTTTGAGACAGTTTTTGAGGGGCTTTTCTGCTGAAACTATTCTGAAAATTGCTTCATGATGTCTAGGTCCTGGGGCTGTTAGGCGTGAGTGTGTGTACTGTATGCGTGCATATACCCGTTTGTGTACTTGTGTGAGAGTGCAGACATGTCTAGAGGCAGGTGATTAATCAGTGCAAAAGTGTAACTCTGTCCTCTGCATGAAAGCCCCTCTGTTCTCTTAAACCAGATTGGTTCATTTCAGAGAGGCCAAAGTGCTGCAGCAGAGCCAGTCTCTTAATCACCTCAGCTCGATTCAATAAACTTTATGTGGGCGATTCATCATGGACTGCCAAAGAAATTGTTGTAATCAGTAATGGTAGCAAGAACATTAATAATACTCTTGTCCAAAATGTCTTCTCGCCATTACATCCCAATTATTACTCTCTTTTTTTTTTTTTAGCTGCTATGAAGAAGCTGTTGAACATCTACCACACTGCCATCAAACCAATGGAGCAAGCCTTCAAGTACAATGAGCTCAGGCAGCATGAAGTCACAGGTAAATCAGCTTCCTGTTGGGCCTTACACCTGGATACAACAGCATGCACAGAAGCATTAACAGTAGTTTGTTCAGCAGTCTCTTTGCAGGCCCATATCAGCAACGGTTTTGTCTATTTATGACATTAAAGGTCAAATGGAGTAGGAGTCCACCATATTGAACAGTCATGTTTCTACAGTAGCCCAGAACCAAACCAAACACTGGCTCTAAATAGAGTTTCACAGCCACTGTTTCTCCTACACACTTGGAAGGCGACACTGGTCCTTTAACTGTGGTTTAGTTCAGATGTAAAACTGGAAATGAAAAAAAAAAAAACAATGTGGTAACTCCAAATCTTTCCCCGTAACATTTTGTTGTGAATGTCAGCCAGACACCACAACTCTGGCACCAAGCTGAATAAAACAAGCACTGTAAAATATGAAAATATTGTCATTCTGCATGGCGTCTGATATTGATTTACCATTTTCTTTTTCCAACAATGAATTGCCATGTTAAAATATATATAGCCATATATAGCCAACATTACTATCAACCAAAAACATATCACTTCACAGCTCTCAACCACCTTTATCAGTTATCAACCACACCATACAGTACATGGTTTAATAAACCGGAGCTGCACAGAAACAGCAAAGTACAAACAAAGTCATAATTAAGAAGAAATAGAGCCAGGACCTGACATTATTCAAACCAGGCACACAGAGAGGCACAATAAGGACTCTGTCTGCTGAAAATTAAAGGGAATGTTATGTGGGCCAGACTCTCTACAACTTTGTTCCATCGTGCTTGAGGGGAGGGAGTATATTAAGACTTCAGACTGTACCATGTGACTCTAGGACCCCTTGTGGTGCAGAATGGAAAATGTCAGGGAAAATGTATTGCTAAAAAAAAAAAATACTTGATACCATGAACACTCATGCAGAATATAGTATATAATAGTAGTATAATAGTGTTTTAGTCAGTCCTTGCTGAGAGAAGTTGAGGAACCAGGAGATCGGCGGACTCATAAGCATCACAGTCCTTTAACATTATGGCAAAAACAACTAGATGTAGGGATATCTTTACAGGCCAGCAACCATAGCTCTGCTTTGGTCAAAAAATTATGAACACAATGCACTTGTGAGCTGTTTGAAATATCAAATATAATGAATTAGGATCCAATATTCAACAATATGATATAAGATATTATATATATATATTTATGATACAACTTTTTTTCCCAAAGCAAATTTTGCTATTTTGGTTCTTTCTCAAACCTTCTCTCATGTCTGTCTTTCAACTGTGTAGATGGCGAGATCACTTCTAAGCCCATGGTTTTATTCCTGGGGCCATGGAGCGTTGGCAAGTCCTCCATGATCAACTACCTGCTGGGTCTGCACGGCACCTCACAGGGACTCTACACAGGTTTGCACTGATAAAACCTGAATGATTGATTGTGGAGTAGCTCGTCAGTGAGAGCACAAAAAACAGGCACAGCGATCAACCGATTTAATAAGTATAAATCACCAGAGTAGTGATGAAGATCATGACTTCCAAATTTCACATGAGTAAAAGTTCAAAGTTCAAGTATTACCCAAAGTAACAAAAGTAAAAAGTACTATTATTGGATTATAATTATTGATGCATTCATATGTAAGCGTCACATTAATATTGTGGGTAAAGGTGGAGACAACTTTAACTAGTTTATATACTGCTGGGTAGCTAAATCTATGCTACTACAGCAGGATTTATCTGTTGATTATATTTTATTTAAATAATATGAATCTGCAAAGTAACTTGTAAGTAAGTCTATGTCTGAAGTAAGTAAGTATGTCTGTCATATAAATGTAGTGCAGCGAAAATTACAATATTCCCCTCTGAAATGTAGTAGCTTAGTGGAGTAGTAGTATAAAGTAGCATAAAATGGAAAAACTCAAGTAAAGTATAAATACCTCAAAATTGTACTCAAAGGTCTAGTGTGTAACATGTAGGAGGATCTATTGGCAGGAATATAATATTGTGTGTTTTAATAGTTAATAATCACACCTGTGTTTACACTACTATTTCATGTCAAAAGGCTGCTACAAAAAAGGTCTATTGCCTGGTGAATTTGGCCTGCCTCCAAGGCAGTGGGAGGGGCATCACACACAAAAATGAATCAAACCATGACAACTAACAAATAAGTGTTAAATCATTCTGTCTTCATCTGTCCATCAGGTGCTGAGCCCACCACCTCAGAGTACACAGTCATAATGCACGGTGAGAAGACTCGGACCATAGAGGGCATCGTAATGGCAGCAGACAGCTCCCGGTCCTTCTCCCCCTTGGAGAAGTTCGGCCAAGGCTTCCTCGAGCGGTTGGTGGGCATCGAGATGCCCCACAAGTTGCTGGAGACGGTTACCTTCGTCGACACACCCGGCATTATTGAAAACCGCAAGCAGCAGGAGAGAGGTTACTAATGGAAATATTTTCATATCAAAGCTGTCTTTTGTTTGTGTCATGCTAAAAAGTGTCCTCTATCAGAACGGACCAGCTTCTGATTAAACATCTATGACGCTCAGATTTTCCATTGAAACCCATAAAATCAAACTGTAATAGCTGTGGTCAGGGGGAAGCACAGTAGAGTGTGTTTTCAGTGTAGGTACAACAGTATCTACAACATCAAACAGACATCAGTATCATTAGACAGTGATTACCACAACACTCAGTATCAATACAACACACACACACAGACACACAGAAAGGCAGGTAGGCTGGCAGGCAGTCTAATAAGCCTGCAATCAATGTAAACACACACACACACACTTACCACAACCACAATATGTAATGTATCAATTATTAACGTTGTACGGTGGTTTATGATGCATTTTTCACAGACAGGTTTACCACTAAGCTCTGTACAAAACACAAGGGACGCAGAGTAATTAAAAGTGTGTGTATCAATCCTGTTTAACACATCTATTTGTGTCAAATCAAAGGTTTCCTTGTAGATTATTGGGCTAAAATGCATATAATGTTTTTTTCTGCGCTACATGTGCTAATCCCATCGACAACATGTGTCTGACCTGTTTGTGTTAACAAAAAATACTCTCAAAGAAAGCTTTTCATATTTGAAATGTTGAAATAACTAAAACATTTATCTTACTATGTATCGTATGCCCACCCTCCTCTCCCTCAGGTTACCCCTACAGTGAGGTGTGCCAGTGGTTCATCGATCGAGCGGATCTGATCTTCCTGGTGTTCGATCCCACCAAGCTGGACGTGGGTGGGGAGCTGGAGATGCTCTTCAGGCAGATGAAGGGCCGCGAGTCCCAGATTCGTCTCATCCTCAACAAGGCTGACAGTCTGTCCACCCAGGACCTGATGAGGGTCTACGGAGCACTGTTCTGGAGCATGGCGCCCCTGATCAACGTCACAGAGCCCCCTCGGGTGTACGTCAGCTCTTTCTGGCAACAGGACTACGCTGAGGATACCAGCCGAGAGCTCTTCATGAAGGAGGAGACTTCTCTGCTGGAGGACCTCAACCAGGTCTGACTTCTTGACTCAGTTTTGTTGACAATTTGATTCCTTGACCTAAGATAGCGAGAAATGGATTTGGTAATTGCATCGTCACCATCAGAGTTCAGTACACTCCTGAGGTCTCTGAGATAAATTCACAATAATGTTGACAATAATTCAGAGTTTCTGTCTGTTCATACTTTCTCTCTCCCTCCATCTCCTCTCATTTCTCCCTCTACTCCCCTGCAGGTGATTGAGAATCAGATGGAGAACAAGATTGCCTTCATCCGCCAGCATGGCATCCGTGTGCGCATCCACGCCCTGCTGGTGGACCGCTACCTCCAGACCTACTATGACAAGCTGGGCTGGTTTAGCGACCCCTACGAGGTGTTTCAAGACATCGTCAACGACCCGGACAAGTACTACATCTTCAAATCTATTCTAGCCAAAACCAATGTTAGCAAGTTCGACCTGCCCAACAAGGAGGCCTACCAGGACTTCTTCGGTGTGAACCCGGTTTCCAGCTTCAAGCAGCTCTCCTCTCACTGCAGCTGGACCGGCGGCTGTCTGCTGGAGAAGATAGAGAGGGCCATTTCACACGAGCTCCCGGCTCTGCTCAGCAGCGTCAGCAAGGCCACAGACACGCCTGCCCCAGCGAAGGCCGCACCTACACCCCCGCCTCCTCTCCCTGGCACCTGTGAGGGTCCTGAGTGTGAGGAGAAACCAAAGAATCGCTGGAGAAGGCAGTGAGATGGGGGCGAGGGGTGCAGGAGGATGGACAGAGGAGGCAGATGGCAGCAGTGGCAGCCAGACAGTTTCCTTAAATAATCCCCACTGCTGTGATTTTCAGGACTGGCTTTGGGGAAGACCGAGCAGGGAGAGAGTGTGAGAGTACAAAAACATGCAAAGATGTACCAAGCAGATTATTAAATCCTTTTCTATGACTGTATAACAACTCTCTGGTACACATTCTCCTATATGACATCCTTATGGTATTTAGGTAGGTCAAAACAGACAGAAAGAGTGAACATTTTTGACTGTGGTTTGTTAGAAACATTTTTAGAAAAAGAGGCTTGTAGTCATCTGAAGCCATTAAGATGTCTGCTAAGTGTGATGAATGTGTACAGGGGAAACAAACTTCCAAAACATGATGACACCAAATTATCAAAGACGTCTATTTCCTGTATAACCCTTCATGGTAATGAAATCTGAGAATGATTGTTTTATTGTTTCTCACTGTTTTCAAGTTTGTACATTATTTTTTCTTCAGAGAAATATGCTGGCAGTAAATGTGGCCACTCTTTTGTCTTTTGTGTTGTTTGCAAAGTCTGATGATTCAGTCAAACTGCTGTGCTGTGTTTTTACGGTTAAGCCAATGTAGGTCGTTATCACGTTGGGGTGAATCTTTTCCGTGGTGCGAAAATAAAATAGAAAGAAGGGTGCTCTATTTGTTTTATTTAGCAGTGATTCATCCATGTTTAGTCACTGTACTGTAATGCACTACTGTATACTGTACTGTCATTTTTCTTCTTGTACTATACTACATTAATTAAAGAAACAGGTTTTATTTTAACATTTCTCAAGACTGCAGACTGAATTGACTGCAATCTCCTCAAAACTCTCTCATGTAAGCTTGTATTTAATGCCACCGTGGCCTTTTCAGCTCTCTGAACTGTTTACCAGCTTTACCTCAACACGGCTGCATACCACATGGGCATTTCCGTTAAAAGTGTAATCTTTTCCTTGTTCTTTTAGGCCTGTTTGTAATTGTCATTCTTTTGAGTGATTTCTTTTGAGTAAACAAACAAAAAAAATCTGCAGGCCTGGTTTCCTTTGTAAGGCTACAAAGACATACATCACAGATGAAATATCTTCCACCGAAACAATACATAATTCATATCATTTGGTTGTTTAGCAGTAAAATGCAGGAAAATATAGGCCAAACACAAGCAGAAAGCACCAGCTCTCATCCCCAACACAAACAGCTCTGCTTCGGACAAACTGCCACCTTCAGAATAAAATATTAAAGTCTCATTTGATCAGCATTGTATGAATGAGAAGCTTGATTAAATGTGTAACAGCTGGATGAGCACAAAAAAACACAAAAGTCCATTAGCAATAAAATAATAATGCTGGGGGGGGGGGGTATATCTGTTGGTTATCCACTGTAGTGACTGAAAACAGCCACCAGGAGGCGCCTCCATTCAATGTCTTAATAAGACTAACAAGATAGCAGAGTCTATGGTAGAAAGACTATTTCTTTACGTCAACTGCCAGAGTTGAATTTTATTACAGGGAAAAGCAGAAAACAGGAGGACATTCCCTCCCAGAAAAACATGAGGAAAACCTCACTTTTGCTCCAAGAGTTCTGTCAGTGATAACCCATTTAAACAGCATATTACATAGCACACAATTAATCTCAAACGTCTCCCTGCTGAACGTCTCTAACATGATTAAATATTGTTATAATCTCTGTATTATTAAGTTAAATTCATCCAAAGCAATTAATTGTCTGTTTGGCAAGAAGAGTGTATGTACGAGAGTGAAACCCAAGAGTATTTTGACAGCCGTGGTCTGTCTGAAGTTAGTTTCATAGTGCTAACATAAACACTCCCACAGCAGTCAGATACCCAGCAATGTGGCAGAGCCCTCCCAACTGTGACAAGGACTCACTCAGGTTTGTATCAGATAAAATACATGTACAGGATTTTGTCTTGGACACATGATTACAATATATACTAAAACAAAGTAGCCCTTTTATGAATGTACATTTAAATGTCTAAAGTTGTATTTGCATGCAGCAGTCTGTAGTGAATGATAAAACTTAATATGACTTAAAAACCTACAGTAGCACAACATTATAACCATAATGTGACACATCACCATGACAGACAATGATATTTTTGACTCTCAGTGTCGACTTCTTTTTTAAAAAAATGTTTACATCTGTGTGTGCATGTTGTAGCGTTTGTGTTTCTAATTTCCTTTAACCATGCTCAATTTCTTCCAGTGCCCTGTTCATTTTAGCCTTCAGATTCTCACAGTTAAAACAGCTTTTTTTCTGCTGATGTAAAACCTTGCGCAATGAAGGTTCACTGGTGTACAGTTAGTTTGGATCCAGACCTCTGAATCACCGCCCACATCTAAGATTTGTTTGGTTTTTCAAACAGAATCAATACAGTGAAACAAAATGTCTATTCAGTCTGGGTGTCAAGTTTGTATAAAATAGGTAGGTTAATGGTCAAACCTCACTGCTTTCTCAGGTAATTCAAACAAATTTTGCTTTAAAAAACATTGTGAATATATACTGGAAGCAACATTTAAGAAATTCTGCTAAAACATTTTCTCTTTCAGTTTGACAACCTCTTCTGGAGCGTACAGTAGCATAAATATTTACATTCTGTCTCTTTCCATTCATTAATTTCCCCTCAGTGGGTCTAGATAATTATCTAGATAAAAGATGGATGGATCATTGTCCTTTTTACCTTTTTAGTTTAGAGTTTAGTGGGACATTTAGGCCCTGGGAGGCCACAGTATGCCCGTAGTCTATGGATAGTATATAGGACAGTCTGTAATTTTTTACTGATACTAGATTCAACTAGTGACTTGACTGATTTATTTTCAAATGTTTAAAGAAGTAAAATAAAATACAATAAAATAAACTACATCAAAGTAATGTATAAAGGTCTCATGGAATCCAAATGTAAAGCCTGTAGTTGAGTCAGAAGCTACACCAGAAAAAAAGGACCACAACAAGATGAGTCTACAGCCCTGGTTTGAGCTAAATGCTAAGTTCAGGATGCTAACATGCTGATATTAAGAAGGTACTTTAGTTTCAGCTAATATTTGCTAATTAGAACTTAACCAAAGTGCAGCTGAGGCTGAACGTTAACTGGACATAAAACAAAGTACTGGGCAAATACTAATGGTGGTGCTTACTGAGTCAGTGTGTAGAATTTAGTGTC
Source organism: Morone saxatilis (assembly GCF_004916995.1). Lineage (NCBI taxonomy): Eukaryota > Metazoa > Chordata > Actinopteri > Moronidae > Morone > Morone saxatilis. Next base: position 9,276,148 of record NW_023339729.1, read on the forward strand.
ATCTCTATGGAAGACGAAAACATAACCATCATATTCAGGTGATTATACATTAATCAGTCAATAGATCCTAAATTATACACACTGGAAATTTAAAGGTGTAGGTGTTGCAGATTACAATTCACTCGCTTCACCCTCCCTTTCCAAGTGCAAGGGAGAACCTTTGGTGGCCATGACACGTGCAACACGCACAAATAGCATGAACAAAAACGCAGCCATTCAATGAAAACATACTATTATATTCCATTTTAGCCAGTAGATTCTGACAAATGTTTCACAGTGGATCTTTACCAGAGTCAGTCTGGGAACCATGAATGTGTGTACCAAATTTTGTGCCAATTCACTGAGTAGAGGAGATATTTTACAGGATAAAGGAAAACCTTTACCTGCTGGTGGCGCTAGAGGAAAGGTCAGGAGATCATCAAAGTAATTATGCTTCGTCCTCTTGGCACCATGAATGTCTGTACTAGATTTTATGGAAATGCATCCGATAGCTGTTGGCCCAAAGTGATGAAACAACCAACCGACTCTGCCGTACCTAAAGCCCTGATGAAAGCACAGCAACAAAATAATAATAAATGCTAATATTGCAGCGTGGCTTTTTAAAAGTGGAACACATTTAAGAAGAAGCCCTCGCCATTTCAAATGAGTGGATTTAAGCCTATTTGTCACTGTATTCCTCACTGGTGCTTCTCTTAAATACTTTGAAGAAAATCTGCAGTTGTCCTGCAGCTGACCCAAAGGTAAGAAGTTCACATCAACCACACCAGTATGACACCAACACTCACAAGCCATGAACACACCTGTGCACACGTAATAAATGCGAGACATGTAAATATGCATCTGAGCTTATATTCTGTGTATAATCAGTGTTTGCTGAGCTGACAGGCAGAGGTTTTTAGGCACAATGTTAACACAGACTTATCAGTGCAGCTTTATCAACTCGACAAACAAGCTTCACTTGTAAGCTGTAGAACATAAGCACGCACACACGCACACGCCACCAACATGCCATGTACACACACACACACACACACACACACACACAAACACACTGAATCAGCACTATAACACTGTTACCTAGTCTCAATCTCTTGAGCAGTTAATGGAACTAATGGAGCACAGACCACCTTCGATATTTGATAGCCAACATGCCTCAATAATCAACAGTTAACAATACTTTTGTTTTTCCTCTACACAATTTCCCTCTTATTGTGTAATAGGTCACTGCACAGTAAATGATCCTCCTTTCTTCCTCATGGTATATCCTTTTTCAATAGACTTGGCCTTGGAGCTTTAACTTTTGCCAAACTGACTAGTTCTTTTCATACCTCCTTATTTTCTATATTCGGATTATTGAAATGTCCAAAACTATTCCCATGCTATGACATACAGTAACAAACACCCCCAGATATTAAAAAATAAAGGTGCTACAAATTGAAATGTGTCTTTTTTAAGTGAATTCCAACACTATATATGACATACACACACACACAATATATACACACCATAAGAACCTATTTAACTGTCATGGCAGGACACATCTATTTCTACCCTGTGGTTGGCAGTGTAATTAATAATATTTATAAGGACAATTGGTTGACTTAGTAGTGCTAGTTGAGTGTTAAGGGGGTGATAATAATTAACAGTAGCAACGACAAAGGGACAGAAATCCTCAGTGGTGGCGGCTTTAAAAGTAGATACTGTTATGGCGGTTATTCTCATGTGACTTGAACGCAGCCGAGCTCCACTCCGGACAGCCACCCAGCACCAGCCGTCGAGTTAGACAGAGACAACCGGGGAGAGACCGGAGCTCAGAGTCTGCCTTCAAATTAAAGGCGCTAAACTGTCGGTGTTTTACTTTGGTACTTGGTTTGTTAAATACGCCATGTTAGTTTAGTTCACTTTTAGGGTCATATTTATCATATTATATAGCGAGCAAGTTATAACGTTACCTTCTTCCTATGGAGATATTCATACCAGCTACCTATCTTAACTAATGTAACGTTAGTTAACTCACAGAGTTAGAAATTAACAACTACTATTAGCTTATCTATTAGTTAGTATTGAAATAGCCGTTTAGATGAACTGTCATTAACTGCCCGAATCATTCTTTTGTTAAAAAATGCAATAATGTCCAAATACAGCCAGTATCAGTAAATATATCATTTAGCTACACTGTATTAGCTATATTTGTGATTATATAATTATAACGTTAGTCATATAGCGTCATTGAACAAAATATAGTGTTTGATTTAATGTTTAGCATATGTTACATAATTCTGGCTCACATAACGTTACTCTTTATTTTTCTGTTGATAAATGAGCATTGTGTCTGAAACTTAAACCAATAACACATTGAAATAAATTGTTTTTAAACAGGTATAGCTAACCTTAAGCTAAAGTTGGGAAATTAACGGTCAGCTAATAACATGAGCTATTTTTGTTGTTGTCATCGACGTTGTATGTGTTATATTTTAATATTTCTAATTTATTTGTAGCCTATATTTATTACCTTTTACTATGTCGCTTTTATTGTGGGGTTTAAATGGCAGAATCCCATGCTTTTGCCCATCTTTGGTTCTTCTTTAACCAACAAAGCACAGCTTATCGCGCTCTATCAGAGCTACTGCATTGTGTATCCTCTCGGGACCGCCGATGTAAAGTGACACTTGTTTTAATCACACGTGGAAATATTTAACTATTTTATTGGCCTTCATAAAAGGCCAGACCGGAAACCGTGTTTTTTGAAACTGTGGTTTGCTTGACAGGCTGGTCCCACCAACCCGCACCGCCACAACAGCTGGGGGAGGATTTCCGACCCAGTCACAGCGAAGATGGTGGCAGTTACAGGAGTGGAGGTATTACGCTCGCCCGGATAAGACGGAAAACCAGCCGCGAAACTCCCGCTGCAGGTCTGCTTTTATTCAGCCCCCAACTCCAGCAGAGAGCTGTATCAGAGGGAGGGGGGAAAGGGAGGCAACCAGCGGCGGACGGAAGAGGACGCACCACAGCCAGAGCGCACAGTGTTGTGTTTGTTGGACACATGCATGCCAGCGAAAACTAGTGCTATCCAGACCTAAGGAATTGGTTGAGATAAGGAGATAGTGCTGTTTGTGGGGCGGGTTTTGATCATCCCACCGAAGAGATAGCCAAGGGCTTTTACTTTATTGCCCTGGGGATATTCTGCTTCTTTGCTCTGGGGGGGGGAATGCGAGGGGAGGAAATCCAGCCTCAGCTCCAAATAACCAGAGACTCCTAACTGGGTCTCCTCTCCAAACGCAGGAAATACGGCCTGGGAAAAAAAGTTTGGGAGCTTTTGGAAACGAGAGGGGGCCTATCGCTGACGTTTTGCACGCGTTTTACGACGTGATTTTTTTTTTTTTTAAAGTAGGCTACTACGTTTTTTGGTTTTAAGCGCTCCTGTTATTCCGCAGAATAAGTTGAAGAAAGGCATTCAAATGTTACACGCCGTTGGTGTTGTTATTGCAAGAGTTTTGATCATCACTATTTATAGACCAGCCTGTTCCGACCGAGGCTGTTCCTCATAGCTGTATATTTTGCCAACTGCGCGCAACAAGTTGCAGACACTCCCAGCAGAGGCAAACCTACACTAATTCGGGCCAGCGGATGGTATTTTCTGCGCTTCTCTTTTCGGATTACGCGTCTTTGAACAGCGCATACCCCTCCCCGACCCCCTCTTTGGAAGGCAGAGGGGGAATAAACGGTGAAGATCCGGAGAGGGAGTTCAGGAAAGGACGGGGCTGGATCCGTGGGAATAGGCCTGCCTGTCAGGCCTCTTATGATCTGGATCTTGGACTGGACAGGGCTCCAAAATAACTCCGTTTGGAATATTTTAAAGGGTCTCCTAGAATGAAGATGGAAGGTGAATGTATGGGAATAGGAAATGCAAATCCATAGCACACTGAGCCATGCATGAGAGGGCATGTAGTGGAAGATAAAGCCGCCTTAATTACAGATCACCTACTTTTTTAATTAACGGAATTAACAGTTTGCATTTTAAGTTGGCGTGGATCTTTATGTCAAACATTTGAAGCACATTAAGTAAATTGCGTTCTCTAAAAAGGGTCTTTTAAGTGAGGGCTGATAAATTATTGCTTTTTTTGAATATATGTTTAATAGGTTTGATGCTTTGTAATGACAGACTTCATGATGTTCACACATTTGTATTTTTGCACTACTAGCTGTTCATAACGGCAAGATTTGTTGGGTGTTTTTAAGAGGGGAAAGGAAGTGTAAATGGGCCATTTGTCGCGCATGCTGTGGAGATAAGAGGGACAGGGTAACTTTTGTGGCCACTTGCTGTGCACAACGCCAACTGTTGACAGCCTCTATCTGTGTCTGCTCATACAATGAAGCCCTGGACCTGGACGCTGTTTTTCCACGCAAATCACGTTAGTTCGGAATGAAGAAACATCTGGGCATTTTTCCTGCCGCTGTCTGACTTTGTAATGTCAGCAGTATCGAAATATTGCGCAAATCCAGTGGAGGTCATTTCCAGCCATGTAACGTCAGGACTGACTTGATGAAGGCATAAAGAAAAACCCGTTGCATCACTAACCAGTCCTTTCCGAGAAGGATGTTCAATTCAGCAGACAGAAAGAGTGATGACAGTGTTTCTACCGCAGCTGGAGAGAAAGCCGGGCTCAAACCCAGAGCCTCTTTGGAGAAGGATACATGTAACGTGAGTACTGACGCAAACCCGGGGTCGGATAATGAACTGCTCAAGAAACTGGAACGGCGCGTCTTGTGTGAGTGAGTGTGCGGGCTGCTGTGTGCGTAGCAAAGACGTCTGTGCCGTGCTCGCCATTCATGCAGTGTGAATATTCCAACAAACACCTTTGCTCTCTCCCTCTCTCCCTCCCTCTCTCCCTCTCTGTCTGTGTGCCTGCCACTCTCTCGCCGCCGCCGCCTCCTCCCTTTCTCCGTGCCACATGTGCACACACGGCGCCCACGCACCGCGTCTAATTGCCTGAGCGCCATCAAAAGATAGAATTAATATTGAACACCTCTTGCGCGCCCCCTCGTTTCCTCGTCACACCAGTCAATATGGCCACTCTGCAACATCACCGGCAGCTTCTCATGCATGGCACGGAAGTGAGCTGCGACTCCAGCGGGGATGGCGCCGTGACCGTGCGGATTACCAACAGCGCGCCACACGTGCATCAACATGAGCCGCTGAGGGCTGCCAGCAGCGGAGCGGGAGCTGGGGGCTATGGGGCTGTGAGTAAAATGAACCCTAACCTCCACAAATACAGCATCTCCTCCAGCTGCAGCTCAGCAGACTCCAGACCAGCTGCAGCCACCACTTCCAGGGTGCATAGGAAGGCGCCCCCGCTGTTTGAACGCTCTGCTGCCCAGTGCTGGGACCCCAAGTTTGACTCCCCCATCCTGGAGGAGGCTTGCCAAGAGAGGTGCTTTCCTCAGACACAGCGCCGCTTCCGTTATGTTCTCTTCTACCTGGCAGTGGCAGCTGTACTCTGGGGGGTGTACTTTGGGGTCAATAGTGACCGCTGCAACACCATGACCTTCCTAGCCCCCACAGCCTCCTTTTTAGTGCTCCTAGTGCTACTCTTTTTGTTCACCTTAACCCAGCCCTACACATGGCTGTACAACCAAACCTCTTTGCTGCTGATCGCGGTCACCTTCGCCATCACCTTAGCCCCACAGATACAGACTGCCGGCTACACTGAGTTCAAATCGGATGGTGGTGGGAATGCCTCATATCACTCACCAGACAAACTAGCACCACCTCCAACCCCTTGCATCTCCCCCGTGGGCACCTTTTCCCTGTGCATGGAGGTTCTGTTGTTATTATACAGTGTCCTCCATGTCCGTCTGTATGCCTCAGTGTTGCTGGGGCTCCTGTATTCTATATTATTTGAGGCATTAGAATGGCTACCATTGCTTCAAAGGAGTTATGACACTACTGAATTGGGGACAGGATTAGTGGATTCAGGTTCTAATTGGGAAGGAGATACCCTCCGCTGGCTGGGTCCTGCCAAAGCTCTGCTCCATTTGTGTGCCCATGTCATTGGCATTCACTTGTTCATCATGTCAGAGGTGCGTTCCCGCAGCACCTTCCTCAAAGTGGGCCAGGCGATCATGCATGGCAAAGACTTAGAGGTGGAGAAGGCCTTGAAGGAGCGTATGATCCACTCAGTCATGCCGCGGCGAGTTGCAGATGAACTGATGAAGCAAGGCGATGATGAGGGCGGTGGTGAGAACTCTGGCAAGCGTTATTCCTCCGGTGCCTGCTCTGCCTCAGCTGTCTCAGTGGGTGGTGTAGGAAGTGGTGGAGCTTCACAAGCCACAAGTGCCACAAACCCCAAGAATCACCCCCACAACAATCACAAACGCAAGAAGACCTCCATCCCCCGTGGACAGATCATTTTCCGGCCTTTCAATATGAAACGCATGGAGCCCGTCAGCATCCTCTTTGCGGACATAGTGGGTTTCACTAAAATGTCTGCCAATAAATCAGCGCCAGCCTTGGTGGGCCTTCTCAATGATCTGTTTGGACGTTTCGACCGGCTCTGTGAACTAACCTGTTGTGAGAAGATCAGCACTCTGGGAGATTGCTACTACTGTGTAGCTGGCTGCCCTGAACCTAGACCAGACCATGCCTACTGCTGTGTAGAGATGGGCTTGGGCATGATCCAGGCCATTGAGCAGTTCTGTCAGGAGACATGTGAGACCGTCAGCATGCGTGTTGGTGTCCATACAGGCACCGTCCTGTGTGGGATCCTGGGAATGAAGCGCTTCAAGTTTGATGTATGGTCAAATGATGTGAATCTGGCAAACCTGATGGAGCAGCTGGGTGTGGCGGGCAAGGTCCACCTGTCAGAAGCTACTGCGCGTTTCCTGGATGACCATTACCAGAGGGAGGATGGGCGGGTGGCAGAGAGAGCCGGGCAGAGTGTGGTGGAGAAACTGAAGGGTAAGTGGCTGTTCTCCTCTTCCTCATGAGTTCTCTGCATAAACTAAAAGACGATGAGCAGAAGTTACATATTGTAGTCATAAAACTCAACACAATCACAAGGACAGCACAGATTCTGCTGATGAATGAGTACTACTTTGAAGAATACATTTGCAATTTAGATAATACCCATGAGTTTATCTTAAAAGTACATTGAACTTGTGATAAAAAGCTGAACATTGCAGCAAAGGCTGAAAATATATGATACTATAAAGAGAGGGGCATTACATTTGAATGAAGTCATACATGTAGAGGATAAAGGTTGAAAGCCTACATTGTCCAAATGTGCGCGTTAGTGCATGGTCATCAGGGTTGAGTGGGGTCACTGCGTGCCTAGACAGCACTAAAATATGTTATCTGACCAGTTAGTCCTGTTGAAACAGTCTACCAACAGAAGCAGGAGATCAGGCTACAAGATTAAGAGATTAGAGCACCAGGAACAGAGACATGTTTTGGGTTATGTCAATTGGATATCATTCAACATTCAGTAACAGTTCATTGATAACAAATGCCACTGCCACTACCTGTAGAATTGTTTTCAGAAATCTCCAAATCATTAAGCATTTGTATCATATAGAGCACTCAGTACATGCATTTAATTCTATTTTGTTGTTCAAGGACATATATTACCCTCTCTATGATGACCTTAATGTCCTCATGCTGTCAGTGGTTTTGTACAAATGTGCATAAATTACAAAATTGTTGTTTTCGATCAGCACTCTACAGATTTATTTTGGAGCTCCATATTTGAATGACAGAGGCTTGTGTCATCGAGATTAGAACATTTAATCTCCAAATAAAACTAATGGATTTAAAATCCTTGCTACAGACAAACCACTGGTATAGTGACACTATTAATGGACACTTAAAGCACAGTGATGACAGGACTAGTATACATTTGGCATATACAGCAGAGAAGATATGTGATGTAATCTATTTAATCATTTAGATAAAGTCAAAGGTCAGTTGTGCTACACAGATTTTTATCCCGGATTGAACCATACAAAAACCAGTTTAGTCCAGTTCAAAGTGTCCAACTCCATGGTCTGTTTTTCCTCTGTTTGAGCTAACAATCAGTGCAAGGTTTAGTTCATATATCTGATGGCTTGTTGTTGTGATCTAGTTGTGGCCAGAAGGCTTGAGCTGGAGTTAATAAGAGAAGGGCTTTACTGTTTTGAGGCAGGTATGATACTGGATTAAACAGGTGTTCATCATATGGTGCGCACCACTTATAGGATGGGACTAGTGATGGCAAGGTGCGGAGACCAGACAGACACCACACAGAGGGTAAAAGATGTGGAAAGAAATTTGACTTGGCTGCCTGCAACTTGTCCAAGATCCACTGCTTACATTGAGTCCGCACACACACACACACAGTCTGTCTCAATATTATGTGGAAAGCAGCATCAATGGAACTAATCTCTCCAGCAGGGAATTCCTCTTGGGCTGTCTAATCTTAGGTCTCTTGCAAACAGAGACTGTCTGTTCTATTGTCAGGCCTTATGTCAGAGTGTATTCACACTTGGCTCTAAATGGTGCCATCACTCTCTGTTTCCAGACTGGCAAACAGTGACAGAGTGAGATGTTGACATGCAGCTTTTGTTGAGGGAGAGAAAAGAGCAGAATGCCATCTAGTTTCCCGCTGAAACAGAGATCCACAGTTTCCTGCTCAGAGAAAAGAGATGACCTTAACACATTTCTGCTTAAGAGAAAGATGGTCTAACACAGTGGGGGTTTTATACAGAAATTGACATAGTTACATTTTGATAGAAACAAATACATACCACCTCTAGTTGAGAGAAATAAAGAGTAATCACATACTGTGTGATGTACTGTGTTGTGGAAGCCAGTTAGGAAGAGTGGTTGAAATCAATGAATAAATCAGTTTTCAGCAGCAGCAGAATATCTCTTTCCCTCTGAAGACATAATCTAGTTACCAGTTCAACATTTTTCTCATTTAATAGTATGGTGCTCCACTCATCCTTACCAATGGACCCACTGTCACTTCTAACCTACCTTTTCTTTCAGAATAATTATTGACTTTTATACTTTAAAATGCAAATTGAGCTGTTCCTCTTCTCTATAGCCTTCCATTCTCTTCCATTCAACACTCACAAACAACAGTTAATACCTAGTCAGTCATTTGGTTTGAAAAGAGGTTATACAGTTGTTGATAATCCCGAGTACATTTTATAAATGTAGTCCTGGCCTCTCCTCCCCTTGTGTGACACCTTCATCTGCTTGTTTTTAATGCTGAAGTATTATAACAAGAAATAAACTGAATAGTTTGGTGTATGTTTTTAATTCCCCATCTCTCTGTTTGTTAGCTTCTCTGTCTTTCGGTCCTTTGCTTCCCCCTCTTTTTCTGTCTCCTTTCCTTTCACGTTCCACATCTCTCCCTCTGCTTTTCCTCATCCTCGTTGTGTTATCACATTCATTGCCTCAGTCGCTCACCTGTCACCCAGGCCTGTACATGTGTTGTGTTGTGTAACACTGCTTTAGTGCTGTCTGTCTGTCTTTAGTCAAGGCTTTGCTATAGATCCCCCAGCAGGCCGAATGATAACATGCTTTCAACCATTCCCTTTCTGTTTCTCACCCCGCTCTCCTTTACCAACAGCAACTAAGCAAACCGAGCTTTGTTTGTCCATGAATGCAGCCAGCTTATAACATACTGTAGTTTGTCAGTAGTTATATCAGAAATGCAGTACATCTAAGTGATCTGTGTAATGGATTGTGAGGGATGATGCAGCGGCAAACAATCTCCCATCACACTGTGGTACACGTAGTACTATTGAGACTTAACTGCCAGTTCTCATACATTTGATTTGGGAATTAATGAAACATGCAGGGATGATTCATACTTGCATTAACAATGCAGGTATGCAGCGAGGAATTTAAATACTAGCAATAAATAAGCAATATTTTCATGCTCCAGAGTACTGCAAAAGGAAGATGAGAAGTTTAGGCTAGTTAAAGTTTGAACTGTGAGAACTTGAGAAAAGTATTAGTAGTATATAATATCCAATACATTATATCTGACTAATAGCCATGTTGCCAGTATAGGCAGACATTACTGGGAGAACTTGGCAGATATTTTACAGACTTTTCAGGATAACCAAAGTCACTGTATTAAATGTATCAGTTTCTGTTAACTTTTCTAATGTGATGCATCCCTATCTACACACAAAACTAGGAAGATACACTGACAATAAGTGTATCATGCTGTTTGCACACATTGTATGCTGGAGGTAGCAGTCAGCTACCTCTTTAAGCGCGGCTGAATGTGCGGCTAAGTTAACAGATCTGTGTTGGTTTAGTCACTACAAGGGTCTTAAAAATCTCAGAATACACAGTCAGTTAGGTGATGACTGGGTGGCTTTGAAATTGTTGCATATGCTTCTCAAGAGTTTATGTCCGTCTGTCATTCACTCCATTAGACCACTCTCTTCTGCCGTCTGGCAAGCGATACAGAAGTGTCCACTGCTGTATCACTACAGAGCAGCTTCTTTCCTCAGAGCAGCTGTGAGACTCCTCAATTCTTCCTCCGCGCTGCGCCATAAATATTTACAACATACGTATTAGTGACATAAAGTGACTATAGCTTGCATTTTGTTGTACAACCCTTTGTTGTAGAATGATAAAAAAAAATGAGCCGGGAGCAGGTGGAGTCAGATGCCAGGATGGTGACGGCCAGAGCCAACCACATTTGGGTGTCACAATGTCTCTTCAGAAACCTATGGGTGACATCATGAAGATTTAGTCAATTTTTAGTTATACAGTCTTTAGTGTCACTTTGTCGTTTATGGTGGTTTTTTTCACATCCTACTCCCATTTATGTCCAGTGAGACACTATGATATTCATACCCTCCATTTCCTGCTTTGCCTTGTACTTGAATCTTAGTCAGCGGTTGCTCGAAGTCCCCCTTGCTTAACTGATCTAGTATCCTCTGTACTTTCCTATCCAGTCCTGCCGTGTCTCTTTCTGTTTCTAGCACATAAACACAGTAGTACTTCACTGCAGGTGGTGAGGGCTGCAGTTTTCTGCCCTGGGTTTTTGTTTAGCTGGTCTTTATATCCTGGCAGTATCTGCTGCTTTAATGCCTTTTTTACGCTCCCCTTGTTGAGTGTTGTAGCTGGGGGAAATGAGGTTGTGGATTTTCAGGCGTGTGTGTGTTGGGGGCGTTAGACTGGGGCGTTTCCAGTGCTGTTTAGCAGCATGTTATATATCTGCAGACTCAAGGTTTGGACCTTGAACTGTTCCAATAGTATCATAGGGTGGCACTGGCACCTTGTCAGTTTCAATTTGTGTGAGTCTTGAGGTAGTGTCTGTGTGTGTGTGCATATTTGTGTGTTTGCAAATAGGTGCTTGCTTGCATGTGTCTTTCTTGTTGTGTGTCTGTGCACATCAACAAGCCCATCCTTCCAGTACAAGTGGAAGTCCATACCCTCAGGCTGATTAGTCTGTGGTAAATCAAACGTGTCACCTAAATATACAGCGGCTAATGGCAGATCCTCAACCATAACCAGGCCAACCCCAGTTGGTCATGGACTTTGTTATTAAACACTCTACGTTTGGCTTTATCATCTGTTTTCTGGTAAAGGCAACTTTTTAACTGCCTCATAGGGAAATATTCTACTTCAGTAACTTCTCCATTGGTATTTAGGTTAGCTAGTTGAATAGTTTTGTATTCCAAAGGGGGTTCCTTTCCATTACAAGTGACCATATGCATTGTCATGGATTTGTCATTAGTTATCTTGATTAGAAATTTTTCTGCAGAAAATCCCCTCTTTCCTCTTGTTTTCTCCTGTTGAGTCATGGACATTCCACATCACCATAATACAGTACAATCAGTAGTTCATTGACCCAAGGCCGATGTAAGTGCCAAATTTCATGGAAATACATTCATGAGTTTGTGTGAAATTCTGGTCAGGCTGGGACTTTCGAACTAACAGGTGAAGACAGACAGTAACTTCTCTGATGGTGAGGTTTTCCTGTCTCATTTGTGTTGTCATGTGATGTTTAAAATTTGTTTAAAATTTCAGGCTGTCTAAGGAAGGTTTGCTGTGTTGTTTTTCACCAGCACTGGCTCACTTTATATTGTTTGTAGCAGGCCTTTTTCACAGAAGTCAAGGCAAGGAAAATGTATTTGTTCCACCCTTTCAACAACAAAGCAATTTAAAGTACAATTTAACGATAGGATATACATCAAACACAAGGCAGTATAAAAAAGAAGACATTTTGGCACATCACAACAGGAAAAGCACAGGTGTAAATCAATTACACAATTATTTTTCGACATTGGCTGGTTCCACTTTCTTACTGTAAATAAAAGATGATAAATGATAAATAAATAATACAAATAAAATGAATCAAATATTTTGATTCTTCCTCTTTAGCACTGGAAAGTTCCTTTGCTGCAGTTTGAAACCAGCCCTCGAACAAGAGCGCCTGACTGTAGTAGAGGAGAAAAAGAGGAGTATTTCATGTTTACTTTCTGCAGCCAAGGTTTCTCCGCTGTTTTCAGTAGATTCACATTTTATTACAGAGCATGGGAATAAAAAAAAGTGAGCAGTAAAGAGGTACAGCAGGGGCAGACAGCAGTAAGTTTGCTCTCTCTCCTCCTCAGATCTTCACCTTTAAATGAGAGCCTGCATTATCAAGTTAAACAAAGTGTGTGTGTGTGTGTGTGTGTGTGTGTGTTTTATAATAAAGATAAGACATCCAGGACATAAAATAAAATGACTGATCAAAGTCTCTGTGCCTTAGATACACATGTATATTCACAGAGATTTATCTCTGAGAGTAGAGGGTAAAGCAGAGGGTGTTTCTTCCTCTGATTTTGCAATTCCCCTCCTCCTGTGCTGTCACACACACCACCTTCAGTATTTCTTTGTATGCAAGAAGTACATCACTCTCCGCCCCTTCTGGGCCTGTGTTATATGTGTGTTTGTGCGAAAGCAATGCTGTGTATAAAGTTGAGAAGAGACAGTTGCCCTCAGGCCTGTGACCCAACATGGTGTTGTTTCGCCCCCTACTTGTACCTCATTGGTTTTCAGCAATGCTGTCACAAGTTCAATGGTCAACTGTAATCGCTTGACTAGGTGGTCTTGCAAGCATGTCTGGTTGTCTCTGTCTGCGTCTGACTGTCATTGTTTATGATAACAGAATGAAAAGACAAATGCTGTCTAAAAACAGGAGAACTGAACATGTTGAAAGCAGAGGAAAGACGGAGACCAGGCAGGAATTTACTGGTGAAGGAGATAGAAACCAAAACCAAAAGTGGACCTTTGATGTAGAAGTATATATTGCGATTATTACAGCTACAGATTATTTAGCTACTTGCTACTTACACTATAATTTGTGTCTTTACCCTAGGAGCGTCATCTCTGTGGCAGGCAGTGAAAGAGCACTACTGTTCATGTTTTATCACTCATTACTCCTGTCCAAACTCGGCTTCATGTGACTTGATGGTGGTAACTGATAAAAAGACGTTTGTCTAGCTCGTCAAATTCCTCGTCACCGTTACCCTCAACAGCAGCGGCGTTTTGCAAATTGTGTGCCACTTCTTTCAATGATATAAATCAATTTAATTTAATTCCCCAATTTGTTTTGTTGATACTGTCGCGGCTGAGATATAACTGTGGCAGTTCAACACAGAAGGATGTACTGTATAGAAAACACTATAGTCACTGTAGGTTGAGTTTCTGTATTGAGAGCTCTTTTCTTAGTCCAGCCATGTTGCTGCCTGTAATATCAACAGAGTTGTTTGATGTATTTTAAAACAAGCATAAAAAACACGACTTATTGTGACCAAAACAAAAATCATTTTTCCTGTAAATGCAGGAAATGACTCTGTACAAAATAGTTAAAGTTAAAATTTATCTTTGTGTGCCTGTGTTTGCCTAAACCATGGCCTGGTGTTAAAGTAACCATTAAAACAAATGATGGACTGGATACAGATTTAATAAACATTTTATTCTACAGTCATTCAAACAATTATTCATATTACAGCATTGATTATTGTTGCTCTAAAAAGATGTCACTTTTTTAAACTATTAACTACAAATTGCACATATTATATTGCCTAATCATTTTCCAAATCATACCATATGTGTTTACCTGCAGAGATTGTTATTTTACTTGCCAGGCTGGGTATTTTGGGTCACAATGTTTTGGAAATTAGCTCCCTCTACATTTGACAGTGCACAATTACAAACAGACAAAGATCATTTCTAAATAAAATCATAATTTAGCTGGCAGAAAATAGAAATTCAACAAGGTTTACTTTAATTATTAATTAAACATTCGGTGAGGAAAAAGGGTTAAATGAAAAAGCATTATCAGTGCTATTCTGGCTGCCTTTTGCTGCACAAACACACACAGACACACACACACACACACACACACACACTGTACAGGAGTGGACCTACAATTATTTACATTCTGCACTTCTACAATATTATATTAGGTACATCCTTATTCCATTATCAGTAATGCAGTGTGTGTGTGTTCCGGACAGTCGGTGTAGATCTGACACTAAATCATAATTTAACAGTGACAGCTAGTAGCTAATGAACCAGCAGAGTATGAGGAGAGGCCAGAAGCACTGATAGCAGAACGTTTCTACAGATAGTCTTCTTTCTTCTCCCTCTTCTAATCTCTAACTGTGTGTCCTAATAGACCTGTAATAACCCTTTCTGTCATCCACTGCATCTCCCCCTTTTAATGGCTCTGTAGTGTCACTCACTCATTCTCTCTCCCACACAGTTGCCTAATGAACTTTCTTTTATTCATCCACCCCACATATTTTACTAGAGGTTTGTCATTCCTATTTCTCAAGAATGTGTTGAGTCAAATGTTTGTGTGTGTGTGTGTGTGTGTGTGTTCAGTGTTGATAAGCATGCCTAACCCTGTCCTAGCCTGATTGCCTGTGCAGTGTACACATGCGTGCACATAATCTTTGACTATAGTCTTTCCTGGCAGTTTGCTGTCCATGTAATACACCTTTCTATTTTTGATACAACTCTGAGTTCATTTCTATAATTAAATGAAGCCCAAACAGATGAGTCACCTGCTTGTATTGTACTGAATCTTTTTGACAGGTCTGCCCAGTCTTTTCAGCATGTGTGTGTGTGTGTGTGTGTGTGTTGTGTGTGTGTGTGTTGTGTGTTGTGTGGAGGAGAGAGAGAGAGATAGAGACCAGCGGTTGCACATGCTTATGTTTGTATATGAGTTGTCAGTCATTCAGTGGATTGAATACCTGGGTTGGGAGACATTACATTGTCTTTGCACATGTGTGTTTTTGCTTGTATTTAACAGACACTGAAGTATTATCTCATAAGCACCATGTAATTAATATAATTAATCACTGCAGTGTGTCTTGTTAAAGGTGAATTTACTCACTACTTGGTCTCATTTGCTGTTTTATTACACACAAGGTGACTTACATTTTCTTTACTAGTGCCACCCTGCAGTAGTTTATGCCCTGGCAGAGAAATTAGTATCTTAAAATACCGAGCAAATATTGCAACATTAGTTCAGGTTAGAAACTTAAGGAGTGTGAAAATACAATAAAAATCTGACACTCTATCAGTGTGGGATGTTGAACTCTGCCTTATCATGCACATTGGTGGTCATGAACTGCTGGATAGTCCTGACAATTCATTTCCTTCAGACAAAGGTCTGTCTGACACGCCTGACTGTTACTAATTGACCAGCTCATACAGAATGCGTGAGTGTCAGAATAGCACAGGTCAAGAATCAAATGTGTGTGTGGGTGTGTGTCAAGGCTGGGTCATGACTTTTGTAAACTTCATTTTGGGTTTGCACACACAGAGCCACATATACTTCTGTTGCACATTAATATCGCTCATGTACCTGCTAGTGATTATGTCTTTTGTCTGTGTGTGTAATATGACATGGGTTTAAAATTCCACTTTTGCGACAGCTGTATGTGCCAGTGTGGCAAAAGCAGCTGGTCGTGTGTTGGTGCGTGTATGTGTGTGTGTGTGTGCGCCAACTTCAGTACTCTGGAGTGGTGCTGTGTTAAACGGCTGTTCTGAATAATACATACAGAGCGCGGCCTCAAGCCTGTTAAAAAATCCATGAGCTTCCTTTGCAGTGGGTTATATAGCTGAAGTGCTCGTAAGAGAGAGAAAGAGAGTTTATAACCTATGTGGGGAAAAGTAGGGATGAGATTTGGGCAATCACAAACCTGATACAGCAAGTCTTAAGCAGTCTTAAGGCCATGTGTTTGGTGATAGATGAGTGCTTCTTATGGTAGAGGGTGGTAGTACCAGTTTCACCTTCCCCCTTAAATATGTGCCACTTCACTTGGAGTCACACTGAATGTCTAGATGGGAGTTATCTGTTAGGCAAGATGTGTCCACATACCCTTAACTTGCCTTCTTTAGTCAATAATTTCTGTTTCCCAGCATGACCTTTGGTCTTAAAGCTGTGACATGAAGTTTTGTTTAGTATTTGTGTGTGGAGAATTAGAAATGCATCAATCTACTTTTTTCAGTTTCAAGCCAGTTCTGATACCTGAATTTTGATGTCTGCTGATACCACTAGTACCGCTTAATTAAATTGGAATTGTAATATGATGCAGCACAACTTCCAACCTGTGGAATTTGGCTGTAAAACATCTCCAAACTAAGGACATGTTGAGTTAGCCAACTGTTACTAGCTCACTCAGTTGCAGACTGTCATATTACATTACGACAGGTTAATGGTCCAGTGCAAGTTCCACCTGTGTGTCTAACTAAACATATGCTATATTACTGGCTATCTTTGTAGAATTGTTAATAATTAATGAATTATTATGTGCTAGATTTTGGCTATGAGAATAAGGAATCTGGATCGGTGTCTGGGTGGAATGAGGTCAGTATCAGCAGCCGATGTCGATGGAGAATGCTCTATGGAGAATAGGTAGAGATAGTCAGTATCTTGAATTAAACTGAATTGTGAGTTGCACACCTAACTTACATTCTACTCCTCGTAACACATCTTGTGATTTAATTGCACGCTGGTCTATTGAGGCAACTTTTAGTTGAGAAATCAGCATCTCTGTCTCTACTTTGATGGATTTCTCTTTGAGTGAGTGTGGAATGTTGATTCAAAGCAGTGAGCCCTTTTTTCAAGACTCTTAATGTGTTGTAGTTTGTGTTTTTGAACATTATTTAAAAAAAATAACTAAAAACAAAATGGTGATATTACCACGACAATGCTTATATATATATAAGCATGTATATATATGTATATATATACATATATACAGATGAAGAAATATCTGACATGCATGTAAAATGTAAGTACCAGCCTTCAGAAACCTGTATCAGTCCTACCATAAACAGCATGTAAAGAGCAGTTCCCTGGTGGTCTGTGGAAACATTAGAGGGAAGAACAGAAGAGAGAGGGAGAGAGAGAAGAAGGAGCATATTTTCTGGTCATGACCCTTTCCCAAGGATTTCCCACAGTCTAGTTTAGGGCAGTGGAGGAGGTCCGTATGTTTGTATGTGTGTTTTGCGAGGGACATTGTGAGTCCATGGCATACGGCAGAATGAATCACCCCATGCAATGACTATATGACTCCAATGAGACCATGCAATTCAAGTGCATTTGTGCACAACTAAAAATATGAAGAGAGGGCCATATAAGGATGATAAACCTCACCGTCACCCTGCTGCACTTTCATACCATACACCGCCAGATTACCTGCGTACTTAGAGTTAATATTTGGACAAGTATGTGCACATGCATGAAACAAAGTGACGTTCCAGTCGTCACTGGTTTCCCCTTTGCAGCTGGACCAAGGTTGGTTCTTTCTCAAGGACTGTACTGCTGAGCGACAGCCTCCCTGAGAGAAACTCAAAGCCTCTATGAAGTGAGACACTAAAATGTCTTTTAACAGCTGTGTGTGTGTGTCTGTGTGTGTGTGTGTGTGTGTGTTTTTATCAGAGTGACGCAGAAACAGTGGGAGTGCGTCACTGTTCCTGTCAACCCACTGCACTACATGACACACACACACACACACACACACACACACATACTTGTTGGGCCTTCGGAGGGAAGAGCCATTGATAAACAGATGGTGATGAAAATGGCATATATGTACTCAAAGCATTTCACCTTGATTAAACAGATTTAAAACAACAGGAAGAGAGAGGGAGACGACTTAGGTTTAGGCATCATTTAGGTTGGATCATTTCTGATTCCAATTCTTTTTATCAGTCTGTTTGCTTTTATATTTGAGCACAAAAAGGAAATACAAATAAGTATGAAGCAAAAAAAACCTCAACAACACCATAAATCTGTACGCTGTCTTGTATCTTATTATGTTCCAGACTCTAGTCTTTTGGAACTGGTTCCACAATTTCTCGATATCGTACCCTACCCTAGGGATGATGTGACAAAGGTCGCATGCTCGACCCAAATCTAAAAAGTCATGGCCATGCAGTACATGATCCACCAGGCTGCCCATAGATTCTTTATCAAATCCCTAGAGTATAATTCAAAAGGAGATAAAGTAGTGGAGAGAAAAAAGAAAGCAAGGAAAGAGAGCGAGTGAGGAACTCCCTGGACTAAAATGATGGCACAAAAGAGGAAAGGGAGGAGGGATGGATGGATGGGAGGGAGGAATGGGAGGGTATTTGAAGGAGGATCGTGTGAGCCTCATCCCTCGGTTCCATCAGCGTGTCCAAATATGGAGGCATCTGCTATTGCACGAGGCCTGTTCTCAAGACCCACCACTGACCAGGGAGAAAACTGGAGGGTAGGGAAGGGAGGGGGGGGTAGAAAAAAAGAAAGACCGATGGGAGAAAGTTTAAGTGAAAGGAAGATGGCTGAAAAATTAGAGAATGAGACAGGACAGAGACAAGGCAGAGTAGCTAGATATACAGATAGGTAGTGAGAGGCGGAGGGAGATGTAAGGTTTGGCAAAACAAAAGAGAAAAAGTTAAAGGCGAAGGTTAGGATGATAGTTGGACAGTTGGAAGGCCAAGTCTGCGGAAAGGGAAAACAAGTTGAAGTCTATTTTTAGTGCTGGAGTTGTTTATTTTCTGACTGTTCCAAGCAGCAAGATGAAAGGGAAGAATGAAAGAAAAGGCTAGATGAAGCTTGAAGAGAGAAGGGGAAGTTAAGTCACTGACTGCCTTAATTTGTCCTTTTCTGTTTCAGTTCTGAGGTCAACTTAAGTTGCTTTGATGCTTAATTGGTCTGAGTAAATGTAAATGTGACTCTCCTAGTCTTCCTCCGCCTTTTATATTCACACACATGTTCACTTTTTCTGTGTGTGGGACCAGAGGGGAGCCGGCGACCTTTGGGCCACTGGGGATGGTTTTGATCATGTGGTTGGAAGCCGCCATAAGGTTAAAGGTCCTTTGTCAGGAAGTGCAAAGTCCGGATTGGGACGGTCCTCTGGGGATTGTCTGAAATGTCAGTTTTAGTCCAAAAGGCTCACTCAGACACCCAGGAGGACTACTGAGCCGGACCTGTGTGTGTGTGTGTGTTTGTGTGCGCGCATGCTTTCAACATTTTTGAGTGGGTTTGTGTGTTAACTCGTGTGAGTGTTTACACAAGCCACACAAGGAATTGTCTGCCAGGAGTCAGTGTGTGTGTGTGTGTACATGCAGTGTGGTTAGAGTGTGAGCATGTGTGTGTCTAGGCATGCAAAGCTGTGCAGTCATTCACCTGAATCTGTGTGTGAGTGAGCAACTCAGTTTGTAAGGTGTGCAAGGAATTGGTTTGTTTTTTCCCCGATTAATTTAAATTCATTGTTTATTCAGTATGATGTCAGCAAAAGGTGAAAAAGACCCATCACAATTTTCCAGAGCTTTAGACTGATTGTTTTCTTTGACAAACAGCCCAAAAACCTAAAATGTTAATTTTACAATGATATGATGTAGACAAAAGCAGCATTGGATTGCATTGGAGACGCTGACAGTGAATAAAGTTATTGTGTTTTTGTACAGTAATCAGTGAGGCCCGATCCCCAGAAACACTCAGATCTGGTGGAGTTGCTCATTTAAATTCATTAAATTCAGTGCCTTGTATCGCTATTGTCCAAGCTAAGCTACTGAGTCCACCATGCTGTGTCGAAAGCACACCGGTAAAAAGACAGAGCGGTTTCTTGATAAGCACTCTGTACAGCTCCTCAGCAGGCTTTCACAAAGTTGGCCAATCAGAAGAAAGTGGGCTTTTAGGGAGGGGGAGGGGCTTAGAGAGAAGGTTTGCTTGAGACAGAGGATGAATTGAGGGTCTGCATGAAGACACAGTAGAAGATAAATGCTTTTGAAAAGTGAATCATGCAAAGCTACTCTAGTGGAGTAAAGAAGAAGATTGATGGAGATGAGCATAATAGGTCCGCTTTTTGAAATTACTGAAATGTTTAATATAATTGAAATCATATGTGGACAATGACTGTTGACTGATTAATTTACCAGTTGTTTCAGCACTAGTGCAATGTGTTTTTATCAGTATGCATGGGGCATTAGTGAGTTAGTGTATTTGTAGAAGAGTCATTTTCTGATGTGTGTGTGTGTCTATGGTGTGCATGGCCTTCGGGTGTACATGTGGAATGTGACGACTCAGCTACGCTTCCTCTCCATTCATCCTTCTGTTCATTCATTCATTGATTTATTCATTCATGTGAATACACCCTTTGCATTTGGTCTCGTGAAAGGGACTGCATGTTGTGTGTGTATGTGTGTTTGCTCGTTGGGGGTGTTTGCTAATAAATGAGGATATGAGAGGCAAAGACAATCTCACTGCAGTGCACTACCTTCGATGAGTCAGACACGCAGAAAATGCCAAACTTGTGTGTGTGTGTGTTTGTTCGGATATATCATCCATCCAATATGTCTCAGACAGGCAGATGCTGCATATTTCCTGGAAAGGGTGTCCTGTGTGTAAAGGGCTATGCCCTCTTGTGGGGTTTGGTTTATGTGATCACTCTACATAGTACACACATGAACAACCAAATTAGTCTTAACAAATATCAACAGTTAGTAACTTGTTTATTGCAGAATTTTCCAGTGCAATACATAGTACAGATGTTTCTATTTTCATATCATTTTGCACATTTGGAAGTGTACGCAACTTTTCAAATAAAGAGACAATAACAGTGGAAAAACTATTTATTCTACTGCATGTTAGTGTAGCAGTTGCCCAGTGCACTCATTAAAAGAGGGAAAAATTCAAAGAAAAACCTAATAAATGAGTTGTGAAACATAAAAAATGCAGATGCTTCACCATAGGGCTCACTGAATTGTCTGATGAGTATGCAAATGATGTGTTTTTGTTAAGATATAGAATATATATTGATGAATATCATCCCAATTAAACATGAGGAGATTTTGGGCTGATTTGTTAGAGCTTGTTTTACTGATTGGCACACAGTAAATTAGAGGAGAAGAATCTGCTGAAGTGATGGGACAACCTGCAGTCTGTTTTAATTGGCTGTCCCTGATGTAGGGGGTCAGAGCTGGCAATCGTAGAATCAGTTGTTAGTTATGAATCAGTTATGGGCACCCTTGTGACAGTGTGCCCAAATGAGTGTATGCTTGATTTCTACGTGTATTGTTCCTCGTTGAGTTTAAGTAAATGTGCAGAAGAGGACTTCACAAGCTTGAAAATTTGTATCTGACCCAAAAAACACTCAAACACAACTCAGCTCACTGTGTTGCTTCCAATATGATTTGATCCTGCATAGAGTGCTAGCATCTGTCAGCACCTTATCGTATCTATTAAATGAATTTATTGGGGATGTCCCGATCACGTTTTTTTGCCTCTGGCCCCGATCCGAGTCCTTTAGTATTGAGTATCTGCCAATGCCAAGTCCCGATCTGACAGTTGTTCTTCCTAGATAATGCAGTTGCACCGTGCACACTTCAAATACATAAAAACTAAAAATCCAATGCTTGACAATTGAATTGAAATGTATAGCTTTTTTACAAAATATAAAAGTGTAAAAAATAACAAACCCTCTGTAATCTTTTTGGTCTTGTCACTGTCAGGGGGGAGTTTCTGTCTCCAGTGTTTGGTGCTTCGGTGCAGCTTTTGCCTGAATTACCTGAATGAACTGTATAAAGTACAGACCTTAGAACCTGTTTAGGCTAAAGTTGGTGCTCGAGTTTGCCAGAAGGGCATTTCTTTGTCTTGGTGTGTGTGTTTGCCTGTGTGTATTGTAGTGATAGTAGCTGTCCTCAGCTGAACCCTCTCTGCTTCAGCCAGCTGGTCTGAATCAATCAATAAAAACCATTGAGCTGCATTGAGACTTTAGAGTGCTAGTGTCAGTTTCTTTCCCAGAGTGCTGCATTTACAGAGCTTGGAGAAGATCGATAAACAGACACCCACACACAAATGCACACATGTGCAGATATACACATAAATACACACACACATAAAAAGCTCTACAGTGTGTTTTCAACTTTGGCTGCACAAACTCAGTAGTAAAGGATTACCTTTGTTATGCCTTAGAGCTTGGATAAACACACAGAACATACAGTATATGTCAAAAGTAGTTGACACTCATACATTTGCACTGAAGCACACACATTAACCTACTGTGCACTTGATGGTCGGAAAACTGCAGTTTTTCAGTGTCTATTGTGTCAAACCTTTAAAAACGCTCACAATTCAAGGCCTGTTTTAAAGTTTAGAGCAGGCTGTTGATAAAGTTAGAAAGCTGAAATGGAAGTAGACAAGGAATGTGGGTTATGTGAGGCATGCTAAACTCAGTGACCTTCAAAGTACTTTAGGCCTCTTCCTCCCCCTTGCCATCTCTTCGCTGTTTGCCACTCTGCTTGCGCTATATCCGCTGTGTTTGTGTCTCTAACTTGTCAGCATTTTTCTTCTGATGCGGGACCCATGCTAGGGAGGATCACAAGATAAAGTGTCTGTTATCAAGCATTTTCCGACAATCTCAGCCAGCTGCAAACTGCAAGTATGTATAACATGTATTTACAAACACCTTTAACAGAGGTGATGGCTGTGCCAGTGTTCAGGTGTGATGGTGGCTGCTTCAGTGGGACTTCGCTTTACCAGATGATAAACTGGCCACATTTTTGTTTTGACTTCCTAAAGATAGTCATTTTTAAATTGGGAAGGGAAGCTACCTGAGGCAGCTGCTCAGCCATGTCCTGAAGCTATAAACACTATTTACATACAAATCAGCAAATATAATTTCAGACATTCAAATCAGAATTATAGAGAATAATACAAATCTTGGCATATTTTCCAAAATTCTACTAGAGAAATGAAAACAAGATAGTTCCTCATTAGGTGTTTTGCTGATGGTTGTGAACAGTGCTGTATAACATGCGGAAGGCATAGCATTTAATTGGCATAATTTTCCCACTCAAAAAAACACTCTGTGACCCCTTGTGCCTTGCACTCCTTAATGTTTTTCAACTAATTTATTCAGGTTTTGTCTGTAATTTGTCAGCTATCTGTATATAATCACAACACATCTGGTTCAGAGATTCTTTGTAAAAACAATTAGCAGTAACATCACAAGAATTTGGGTGGTTTTCAATTTGAAATTTCTGATACATGTTGGCTGATACATAACTGTGAACCTAGGATAAGATGGGGGAAAAAATTACACTATTATTATCCTATGATTATTTTTTATGTGGGTCTTATTGTCTTTCTACATCTTTTTGACGATTCGCAGAACACAAATGCAGTCCACTGCAGGTTAAAAGAAATGATGGCAATATAAAAGAGCCATTTCTTGCTCTGTATAACTATTACAAGACCCCACATTCACTTGCTCAAGCTGTTTCTCACAGCGAATCAACTTTCGGTCTCTGACAGTTACCTGATTTGTGTGTGTATGTGTGTGACAGACAGCATGTGACCAGTCAGAGTGAGATCAAGAGCATAATAGAAAGAGGAACACAAGGCATTTTTATGCAATTCACAACTATATGCTTCACCAGTTGTTGTACAGAAGGCCCTTGATCTGATTGAGTACAGAACCCCATCGCTAATGGATGGCTGAGAACAGCCGTGAACCTTTGTGTGACAGTGTATGTGTGTGTGTTGAGTTCTTATAAATGGCCTTTGTCGCCTGTTTGGCAAAGCACTCAAACCCTATGTTAGGGCTGTTGTTGGCCTAAAGGCTGAGGACATGTGCCAAGTCTACACTGTCCCAGGGCCTGGAACAAGACACACTGTGCTTCCAGACTTCCAAGATAAGTTCATTGTTAGTTATTATGCATTCATAACTAATTTCATTTATGCAGACAGGGAAACAGGACAACACGATGTGGTGGTCATGCCCATTGGTTCCACAGTGGCCAACTTAACTTCTGGTGTATCTTTTAATATTTGCGGCTTGGGGAAGATTAAATCAGGGAGACAATCAAATCATATAAATTGAATGAAAGGTTCAGTGTGTAGGATTTAGTGGCATCTAGCGCTGTCGCTGCATATCACAACTCCCTTGCTTCACCCGCCCCTTCCAAGTTGCAAAGGAGAAACTCTGGTGACCACAAAACGTGCAAAAAATGCAAATGCACCTATGTTGGGGCTTTTATTGCCTTTAATCAATAGTAAGGCTGTAGAGTGACAGGAAGGAGGGGAGAGAGAGAGAGAGGGGATGACATGTAAGGCCCACAGGTCAGATTCGAACCCATGGGGCGTCAACTCTAGCTATCAGGGCACCCCCATGAAAGGCTTATTCTAGGAAAACAAAAACAGTCCTATATTCAGGTGCTTATACACTAATGAAAACAAAGTTATGAATATTATATTCCATTTCTGCTAATAGAGCCTCCTAAATGTTACACAATGCCAATAATGTGAACAGTTTGAGTTTTCAAGAGAAGTTCTTATTCTTATTCCACTTCATTAATCGGTAGCAGTAGAACCACTCCCGGTGCTGCTCTACACAATGTCTAATTTTTTGTTTTACTGAATCAGTTTCTCATAATGTCATTGGACTTCTATTATACTGACTCACTGAAAAGTGATGAGAGTAGAAGGAAAGGAATAACTTGTACAGAAAGGAAAGATAAGAAGAGATATTAAAACTGTAGACGCATGAGAAGGGGAGTCAGAGTGATGTGTTTGTGTGGCTGTTAGATCCACTAAAAATGTTGCAAAGATTCTGTAGTACACAAACCAACTTATGAACACACCCACTCAGCATCAGACTGACGCACATGCTTTCACATATGGGTCGGATGCTCATCAGTCACACTTACCCAGGGTGACACATCATCGCATATCTTTCCCTTTTTCTGTTGATTCAAAACATCTACATTTCGGTTGACCTGACTTATAGTTTCTCTGAATGGATCTTTTCTCATTTTGGGAACATTCAGTACTTTCCATCATATCATCTACATTGAGTTTAATGCCCACCCAATGTTAAAGATGCAGATCCTATCCTGAATAGACGGTTTGGTCTGATGAAGTCCACTGGCTGTCGAAAAACTTGACCAGAACTTTTGAATACATTTCTTTTACTAACACAGCTTCACAGCTTCATTAAAGACAGGAGGTCTGTCTCTCTTTTTCTGTCTCTCACACACACAAACGATGCATCCTTCACATCTTAACAGTTAAGTAAAATAGTAGGCTACACATGAAGATCTATATTGTCTCTTTTAGCCTACTGTTTGGCTGCACTGTGTAGAAAAAAACGCCCACAGTTGAAGGATTTAACCCATTTCGACATGTAAATGGCGCACATAACAATGAAATGTCCGTTGACGGCCCCATTGTGGCCTACAGTTGCTCCTCATGTCTTCACTATGCTAAAAAGGTTAGTGCTTTTAGCTGTTTGAACAAAGAGGCCAGCTAGCTAGGTTACTGTGTGTTTGGACAGGCTGATAGCGGCTGGCTACGGGCCACCACTATAATCCACTGTTTGTATATTTCCTTGTTGGCCCTACACCAGTGTGAACATGGCCGGAGCTCTGGGCTGATGTGCAAACATAGTTGGTGAAACACCCAGTATTGCATTACAACCTGCTTGTCAGTGTGTGTGCACCAGCAAAGAGTGGCTGATGATTGGCTAATGAGGATATGTCTGCCACTAGCCACTATTTTCACAAGTTAACTTTTCTTTCACAAAATGAATGTCACTCAGAAGTTATGATACCAACATTTAATTGTGAGATTTCAAGTCAGAAACAACATTTATTTCATAACGATATAAAACAGAGATGCTCATTTTAGCATATTTTGAAGCTTTAACCAGCAAATATTTGGTATTTTTATTTGATAACTAACCTAAACAATCAGCTGTCAGAATTCTAATTACTAATTGCTCTGCAGATTGACTAGAATGTTTCAAAACTAGATTAGAGAACGCAGATGAAACATGCAGCCATCCTCACATTAGAGGATTTGTTGCCCAGTGAATGTTTGGCATAAACAAATATGGATAAGGATTGTGTTCTCAGTGTCACCATCAAGAATGATGCTGTTCAGGAACATCTGATTACTAGTTGCCACTTTTTATCTCTTTGGTGGTGCTGCAGTTCTATTCTTTTTACAAGCAAATTATGAATTGTGATTCTAAACAGAAGGGATTTTCTGTCTTTGCTTCACCTCAGGACTGAAAACCTACCTGATCTCAGGAAGGAAGGTGGAGCATGATGTGCAGTGTGGCTGTTCTCAGGTGGCACTGTCAGACGGAGATTTTGTTGGGATCAACCTATCCTCCTGCCCTCAGCCCCGCACACCGGACCTCATCCCTGGGGGAGCGCAGGCTGCTGAGCCCCTGCTTCCCCACCAGCCACCAGACAGGATCGGGGTAATTCCAAAGAAACAAAAAAATGAGCGGACGATAGAGATGGATACCTCGGCTCTTCATTATGTGATGTTTTTTTGCTAGTTTCTATTGATAAGTTTTAATTTGTCAACCTGCCCCGCCCCTTCTGCCCTTTTTTCTCTCTCTAGCCTGCCTATGTGTCCCGTAGTGTGGTCTTGTCTTCGGGGGCAGAGCAGAGTGATGATGTGGCTGTGCTGAACGGCTGCCAGGAGGAGCACAAGACCAGCAGCGCCAAGGTACAACACACACACGGATGAACAGTGGTTTTGTCAAGCACCCCTATAAGCATTTGTCACTTGAGCTCCTCAAAAATCATGCCGTGTCCCACATTATTTGTGACCTTTGTATTTTCTCCATCTCCTTAATCTTGTCCCTCTCTTCTTGGTTATCTTTTTCACCTTCTGCTCCCCATCCAGTTTATCCCAGGTCACAGCCTCAGGGCAGCCAATGGTCTCCTGAGTCCCCCGCTAGAGGACCCAGTGCGAGCCAGTCAGAGCTCCCTGTGCGACATGCTCCAGGAGAAAGAAAAGAAGACTAGCACTAGCACAGGCACTGGCACCAGTCTAGGCATGGCTGGCACAGGGGCAGCAGCCCCGGGAATGGACCACTCTGCCCTGATCCAACTGCGTGCCAAGAACTTCCGAGAAAAGAGTGATGGCCATTTTGTGGATGTTATCAGGGAGGACAGGTGAGCAAAGACGTTAAAGGTAGAATTTATGAATTTACAGTACCAATCAAGAGTGACTGATTAGGTATGATTTATGATTTAGATTAAATAGAGGTGAAGGGATTAATTTAGTGAATAATCATGAATAAGATCCCATGTTTTTTAACTTTCTAAATCAATAAGCATCAATTATATGAATAATATAAACTGGAAACACATTACAAAATTCACTCTACTTATTGGTGATATGTGTCCAGGGCGGGAGCAAGAAAGAATCCACAGGAAGAAGGTCATATCTGCCCAAATGTTAAGAAGGCAATGTACCCTGATTCATTCTCTGGCTAGTTGCAAGTAACTGATGATTGTGCTCATCTGCAACCCAGAATGTAAAGCGCACTCCAGAATTTGTTTTCTTCTTCCTCTAAATGGTTTTGCACCCGCGTATGATTGCTGTGTTCAGATCAATCTGACAATTCAGTCAGATTGTTGAAAACGCAGATCCAGTCTGCAAATTGTAAACATCTACTCAGGATAGAGTAGATAGAAAAGTAGAAAAGTACATAAAACAGTACAAAAATACATATATTTCCAATGTTTCTTGTAATTTTGTCAGTGGTTTATTTTTTCAATAATATTTCATATTACAGTAAAAATCATATATCTGCTCATATTTGCTTCTCTGTGCTTCATAGTCTGATGAAGGACTACTTTTTCAAGCCACCCATCAACAAGATCAGCCTCAATTTCCTAGAGAGACCTCTGGAAAAGGCCTACCGCAGCAGCTACAAGGAGGAGGTACACATGCAGACAAACACACTCCTAAATCTGTATTATCATAAGACGTTTGTATTGACTTTCATTAGTCTACCTGTCACTGTGATTATAACCCTCATCACTGCCTTACTCTGTGCTAACCTTAAAATATTTCCCGGTGAAAGAGCGTACAGGTGAGATGCTGTGACTTTAGAGTCTTTTCCTAATTTTCCTATCCTAGTACATGGGTGGGAAAAAAACACAAACACATATCAGATGAAACTCTGGGATGAGAGACACATGGACCTTAGACAAGCACTAGTGTTATAATACATCTAGGTGTCCTGGATAGTGCTCTTTGTGTCTGTGTGTGCATGTGTTTGTGAGTGAAGAGGGCAGGGGTTAATGTAACGTTTTCCTTGTATTCCCCGTTTCCCAAATTTTATTTTAGTGCGACACATACTCTCACACACCCAGGACCAGTTCCAGTTGGCCTGCATCGACCCCTCAGCCTTGCAGCCCCCTGCTGTTACAGCAGTGTTACTACAGAGCTAAAGAATGCTGAAACATTAACCAACTGAGTTGATTTCATGGAAGTTTACACACAAGACAACTACACATAACTACTCAGATTTATTTTTAGTTTGTTTGTTTTTCACTCTTTTAAAATTAGTTTGGGAGACAATACAAGAAAGAAAAGACAAATATAAACATAAAGAAAAGCTGAACAGAATTATGTTTTGGGGGGTCTATCCAATGCATACAGCATGCATTGGATAGTAATAAATTAATTTAGCCTTTTTCTGCTTTTCCAGCAGTAAACACTAAAATTATGGTAAAACACCTATGTATGTGCAGTGTAAGCTGCAGGCATGATTTGCGGGGAAATTGAGCCACCGCCTCTCCTCAGGTTAACCTTTTCTCATCCCCTCCAGGTGAAGAACCAGGTTCAGGTGCAGACATTTGCGAGCTCCACCTTCAGCTCCTTCCTGGATGTTCTTCTCAGCTGTTTTGTCTTCCTGGCCCTGACACTGGCCTGCTTCCTTCCACCTCTGGTGAGCCCGGCTCCCGTTGGCCCTCCAGCTCCCGCTGCTCTGGCTGTGGCTCCCCTGGCCGGTCTGCTGGAGCTGGCCTCCCTGGTGCTGTCCATACGGTGAGGAGGCTTAGGCAGATGACATACAGATGAAGTGCGCACACATGTTTTGTATCAAACAGAGTTTGACCAATAAGATTCCAAGACCAAGATTTATTGTATCGAATATTTTGACTAGTTTAGTGAAACAAAATGACAAGAACTCCATTTTTCCCTAGATTTTATTCTTTCCTGGCAGGATGCAAAAGCCTCTGAAATGTCATTTAGGCTGTTGTTGTCAGTGCTGTGCCATCAGGGCCCAAGATTATGTAAGTGTTTCCAGTGTTTCCAAATTGACTGCTGTAGTGTTTGGTTGGCCTGTATCTCTTGGGCCTCAATGGCACAGGATTACAAAACCACTGAAAGATCATCACGTAGCACTACAACTCTCCGCTGAAACCAAAACAAATTATTTTATGTGGTGGTTGCCTCCCACACCACAATGGATTAACCTTCTTGGTCAGCTACAACTGGCTCATGGCTCATGTCTCATTTTTTGTGAAAGACCAGTATTGGCTCAGAAGTTGGCAAAATGATGTCCTGGTACCAAAAATATCCCCTTTCTGCTTGGAGTTTCCAGTTTTTGAAGTGCTAAAGATGTTTCTTGTTGATTGCGTGGTGTGTTTTTATGGGAGTGCATGCATCTCAGTGGAGAGTATTTGAAAATTGAATTAATTTTCACTCATTGCCATGCAGAAATGGGCAATAAATCTCCATCCTCCAGCTGGGACTTGGACAGCATAGTTGTGTTTTAATAATGTGTCTTCATTAAGGATTGATTAGAGTCTGCTGCAGTTTTCCGCAGTTTGAGCAGAAAGAGGAGTGGAGTGGGGAATAATTTGTATTTCATTCAGTTATTGCATTATATGTTTTTTGCTGATTCTGAATTTGGTCTCATTCAGAAAAATTAAAGAATTAACTGTTACTTCTTTGGAGCTGTGCTGCTGGAAACTCATCCTCTGTTGTCTCCTGTCTTCTCCTCTCCTCCCCTCTCCTCCCCTCTCTTCTCCTCTCCTCTCCTGCAGTATGG
This sequence comes from Morone saxatilis, assembly GCF_004916995.1. Taxonomy (NCBI): domain Eukaryota; kingdom Metazoa; phylum Chordata; class Actinopteri; family Moronidae; genus Morone; species Morone saxatilis. The sequence goes on from NW_023339729.1 coordinate 9,306,517, forward strand.
CCTTCTATCTGGAGGACGTGATGAACTGTACTCGCTCTCTGCTCCTGGTGGTCTCTGGATGGGTCCCCCGTCACATGATTGGGGCTGTGTTAGTCTCCCTCCCCGCCATCTCTGTCTTGTCCCACCTCACCTGCAGTGTCCACTTGCCCCTCCAGGTAAACATGTGTTTGGAAAAGTGTGGGTGAATGGATAAAAGAGGCTAAAGTGACTACTCAGAGATTCTGTGTGTGCACTATATTCATCACTGTCTTAAGAATCCTGCTCTGGACAAATGGACTTCACAACACACTGTTTGCAGCTTGTTTGCTGCCGGTTTGGTGTCTTCTGTAGTCCTGACACAATTAGTTGAATAATAGATTAGTCAATTATGAGAATTAACAATAACTACTTAACAATATTGCTGCTACGGCAGCTGTCAGCACTATTACTAAAGCTTCCATCACTGTCACCATTAGTACTAGTACTGTAACTGATTTAACTACTGCTACTACTCTCACACTGCCTCTGCTGTCACAGGGGCCACTGTTAATTGTGGTAGTGGTACTACGTGTGACTTCCAAGCTATAATGGTTTGCCCTCACTGATATTTTTAAGCCAAAGTAAGCAGAGACGAGCTGGGCGGTTTGAAACCTTGCCCATGGTGGTCTGAAGCCAGAGATCCTTGGAGACCAGTAGAGCCGTTAGCTGGCATTAGCCCTGATAGGAAGTGTAGAAGGAAAACAGCTAGGAGGCTTCAGAAGGCTTCGCCTGTAGACCTTGGCACCATAAATGTTGACATTTCTTCTTCTCTGAGTCCTGCATGTGAGAAGATTGAGAGCAGCCATACTTTGCAGCGTTTGGTGCTGCTTTGAGTCAAGGCCATATCCAGCTCAGTACAAGTTTGACACTCTCCTTCCAGCTTTGTGCCAACGGCTGCTTGCAAGATGTGTGGTGTTTTTGATATCTTGTTTTTCAAGGATTTTAAACACCCCATTTCTCTATCCGTTTCTCTCCCACCCTGCTCTGTATATCCCCTCCACTCTTCCCAACTCGTCGGGGCTTGCAGATCAAAGCAGTAGTCTCAGGGAGGGTTTTTAATTAGACATGCAGTTTTCTGGACTTTAATGCCTTTGAAGATATAAAACCCAATAACAGTGCTGTGTGT
>NW_023339729.1:9307717-9321429 GCF_004916995.1 Morone saxatilis
CATGTGTAGGGATGAGAGGTAAAAAGATGTTATCCTGTCATTGTAATCATGAACAACCTGTGAATGTCCCTAAATTACTACTGCTGTCTCCATGTATGTTTGAATGAAATTGGAAAAGCAAAACTATTGGTTAAAAACACATTGCACAAACAAATACTTTTTGTGTGTTATATTTTGTTGAAAGCATGACATTCAGGTCAAGACATGGCCAACAAGACCACGAAGAACCCTTGACAACAACAACAACAACAACAGTCCAGTCATAACAGATCTTACTCCATATGGCCAGAGAATTCTGTACAAAGCTATGCCAAGGATCCTACATGTAGCTATTCCAGTCAGAACGAAAGGACACAGTCATAAATTCATTTGTCATGCTCACTGACTGTAATTGCTGAAAAATGTAGCTAATTTAATTTCTATATGGTGTTTTTAATACTTTTCAGTGGTTATAAAATGTCATTGCTTGAATGGAGTGCATTCAGTTTAATGTCTCTGGTTTATCTCGAGTCTGACAATTAAAAAAATAGCCTTTTTGACAACAGACATAAATACATGATAGGAGGGCAAAATAGTTCATCATGATCCCCTAAATGTAATTAAAGTCACTAAGTAACTAATTGCTGCTTCTCCATGTTTAGTTTGCACTCTGGGAACAGTTAGTAGCCCTCTACCTAATGACCTGAGAGGCCAATATATCATACAGTAAAAGACAGTCAGAGATGTATTTTGGTCCTAAGCCATTGAGAAATAGACAAGCAGCAGATTGCACACGGGAAGCCAGTGAAGAGGATTCATTTCATTGTTTACAACGCAAGGTTGTAGAATGAAATTCACACAGTAGTTCCCTTTATGCTACTTTAAAATAAGAATAACAACAACAACAATAATGAATGATTAATGAGTCATAAAAATATATATTAATTTCTATGATGAATTATGATGAAGCTCCTTGGTTTTGCTGACATTGAGCAGTCGGTTGTTTTCTGGGCAGCACTCTGCAAGATGATTGATATCCTCCTGATATGAAGTGTCACTGTTGTTTGGCCAATCCGGCTGATGATCCTGGTGTTATCTGCACACTTGACAACAGAGTTGTGTCCATGTAGAGGGATTCAGTCATGGGTGTACACAGGTTGGTAGTTGTTTACTTTTTAGGTACAGGGACGATGGCGGCTGTCTTGAAGCAGGTGGGAACATCTTGCCTATGACAGTGGTGTGTTACAAATGCCAGTAATTACATCAACTAGCTGATTAGCCCATGTTTTTTAGTACATGGCCAGGAATGTTATCAGTGTATCACTGTGGACAGCAGCTGATCCTCTGGATCCTCTGCTGATCTTTGAGTGGATCAAAGCGAGCATAAAATGTGTAGCTCATCTGGTAGCGTGGCCTCACACATAATGGGGGCGATCCTGCTTCTGTAGCCTCTGATGTTTTGGATTGCCTGCCACATGTCTTTGGTGTTGTTGTTGTTGGGGTCTCCGCTTTTCCTCCTTGATGCCAGCTTTCAGTCTTGCTCTGGCAGTGCTGTAGGCTTCCTTGTCACTTGACCGAAAGGCAGAAGTGAACTGGTGTGATGTGTTCAGTTTTCTTTGTCTTTGTTAGGACTCTGAGTAAGTTGTGAGAGGGTTTTTGGGGCAACCTGAGAAAAGACCATCTAAAGGAGAAGGCTAGAGTGCTAGAGTAAGCAATAATTGTTGTAGACAGAACATTTACAGTGTTAATTCCAGCTCAAGTTTTAACAATATATTAGTATTGTTTTACTCACACAATGGTGTTTTTAGCCACCATAGAGGGAGTAATAATAGAGTTTTGTTGTTTCTGTATTTCAGGTGAAAAAACAGTGGAAGCCAATATGGAATATACTGAACTGTTATAAACCCTGCATTTATTGACTTTACCTTTATAATTACCTCTCCTACACAAGACACACACAACTCAGTTTAGCCTTACAAGCTGTTTTTCAATATTGTCCTTAGCTGCTTTGTTAAGTCACTTCAGTTACTTTTCTCCAGGTGACCATGTTCTTGTGCTGTGCCACCATCCTGGCCATCATCCAGTATTGTAACTTCTGTCAGCTAAGCTTTTGGATGCGCTCAGTCCTGGCCACTGTTACAGGGGTCGCCTTGCTGCTGTTGCTGTACAGCCCCTTTCACAGGTACAGGTGAGCGCTTTTTATTTTCACACAAATACTAAATGCAAATACACTTGTGTGTGCATATACACACCCACACATAGTTACACTATGCACGCTATGCATCTCACATTTCATTCAATTTTAAAGACTCCAGTCTGAGCTCTAATAAGTTCATACAAATGAAATATGCAAACACGGATCATCCTGCAGTTCTACAAAATAGGCCACAGTAGTCATTTATAGCTAGGAATTAAGAACACTATGTGAACACTCAAATTTACAGCTTTGTGTTTGACGTGTACTGTATCCTCATCCACCTCAGTCTTTGATAGCCATAAGTTTGGGCTCCAAATACTAAGTCATCAATAGATTTATACATTAATTCATTATTCTCAAAAATGTGTAATTTACCCAGTTGGTTTGGTACTACATACCTTTATCTACCTGTTCTTCAACCAGGAAAGATGATTTAATCTGATCTGTATTATATATGTCAATTCATGTGTCTGTGTGTGCGTGTGTGTGACCCTTTCTTTCTCTTGACTGACACCACTCCCGTCGTCTTTCAGCTCCAGTAATAACAGCTCGCCAGTTCATGGGTGAGTGTCTCCGTGGAAACAGAGGGGTTTGATGGATGAGTGACATTTGAAGGGTCAACAGGGTCAACAGCTCTCTTTTATATTTTTCATAACTACAGCTCTCTCTGGCTTTTACTCATTCTCATGCTTTCCTGCTCTTTATTCCCCTATCCTTCTCTCTCTCTTCCTCTGTGCACCAGCAGTAATGGCTGCTAAATGTCACTAGTGGTGGAAATGACTCATACAGCCTGTGTTGGCTTGAATTTTGTATGAATGTCACGAGTTAACAAACTACACCACTGAGGAGAAGAGAGGGCTGGAAAAGACCCAGTTCAGATCAGTTATCATTTTGATTGGCAGACGTTTCTCAAGGCATACAGGATAAAAAATCTGCTTGAATCATACTTGAGCACACAGCTGTTTTAACAGAGTATGCTTATATGTACACTTGTGGTAATGCTAAAGTAATTACCTTAAGGCAATATTGTGGTTGCAGTGTGTACATTGTTCCAGGTACACCTTTAGATAAAAAATAAACTGACAAGAGAAAGTACATTTCTCAGTGTTTGCTGTGTGTTTTGTTCACTGTTTCAATGGTCAGATTTTTGCTTAATGAGTTAAGATTGAATTAGCAGTCTGCATTCCTAGATTATAATTTTATCCCTCTACTTCCACTTCAGTTAGCGATTTCCCACATCTCTCACAATGCTCTGTGACAACAACCCCAGGATAAACATGTTATTTTCAGTCAAAGATTAACATATGGACATATAGGTGGAGCTAAGTAGTCAACTAGTTGTGAGCATTGGGTGTGATTTATTGAGGCCAGTTGAGAAACAAGTATTTCTGTGTTCTTCTGGGTGAATTCAGGGTAAAGCTGCAGATCTAAAATGACACTCATTAATTTTTTCATTTCATCATGATGTCATGTCATCTACATGTAGCTCACACCACCTCACAAACTCATTTGGGCTAAGAAATACAAACTCAAACACCACTGGCTGCAAAGTGTGCCAGTGGTTATGTGGTGGATTCTCCAGCCTCCCTTTCCTCTCTTCTCTTAATCCAGTTAATCACCCTCCTGTTCTGGTGCACCTTTGTTAAGTATCCTTGTGTTCAGGTTAAACCACTCTCACATTTCTTCTGTTCTCCCCATTTTCTCACTCAGACTGAACATCTCCACATCCAATGATGGTAGTGCAGCATTAGTAACTCCTGACCCTACCCAGCGACCTCTTGACCTTCTGGTCCCAGAGGCTGTCCTGGCCTTCTTCTTGCTTCTTCTCCTGGTCTGGTTCCTCAACCGCGAGTTTGAGGTCAGCTATCGTCTCCATTACCATGGCAATGAAGAGGCTGACAAACACCGCTCAAAGATCCAGATGATGCGAGACCAGGCTGAGTGGTTACTTGGCAACATCATCCCTATCCACGTCGCTGACCAGCTCAAGGTTTTTGTAGTTGTTGAAACAAAAATATCAGACTTAGTTATGAAGGCATAAAAAAAACTTTTCTGTCATCTAGAACATACCATTTTTAAAGAAATTCAAAAATACATTCTTAGTAACTTTCTTAACCATTGTATCGTAGCTATCATTGTAAATATATAGATATTTTAGTGATCAGAATATTTCAACACATTTCATAAAAGTTCTCTCATTGTTTCCTCAGGTGACCCAGAGCTACTCCAAGAACCATGACAGTGTGGGTGTGATCTTCGCCAGTATCGTAAACTTCAGCGAGTTTTATGAAGAGAGCTATGAGGGTGGAAAAGAGTGCTACCGCGTCCTCAATGAGCTCATTGGAGACTTTGACGAGCTCCTTCGCAAACCTGAATTCAAAAGTGTGGAAAAAATCAAGACAATCGGTGCCACATACATGGCAGCGTCGGGACTGAATGTCCGGCAGCTAGCTGAGAATGATGAGGACTGTCCGCACGCTCACCTGAGGGCACTTTTCAACTTTGCCCTGGAGATGATGGGCGTCTTGGACGACTTCAACAAGAACATGCTGGGTTTTGGTTTCAAGCTCCGTATTGGATTTAACCACGGGCCGCTGACGGCGGGCGTGATCGGCACCACTAAGCTGCTCTATGACATCTGGGGAGACACGGTCAATATTGCCAGCCGCATGGACTCTACTGGCGTGGAGTGTCGGGTGCAGGTGAGCGAGGAGAGCCACGCTGTGCTCAGTGCCATGGGCTTAGAGTTTGATTATAGAGGCACAGTGAATGTTAAGGGCAAAGGTCAAATGAGGACCTTTCTGTACCCCAAAAGTGGGGAAAGTATATATCAGGATCGAACGGAGCAGGGCGCCAGCGTTGGACCATCGTCCATGGCATCAACAGCCAATAAGACTGTTGCCCAAGCAGCAGCTATTCCTCCCTCTTTTTCCTCCTGTCCCACTCCTCCTTCTTCCTCCTCTCTTTCCGCACTCCCTCCTCAACCACAAAGCGCTGTAAAGCCCTCAAGAGCAGGGCCTGAGACTGTCCAAGCTAACTCCACAGAGGTGAGGGAGGAAGGATATAGGGACGCTCCACTCCTCCCCGGGCAGCCTCCTGCCACAGCTCTACACCTCCCTCCCCACTCTGAACTAGGTCCAGAGCCTAGCGTTGCACAGGTGCCCTCCCAGGTGCAGCCTGCTCCTCTCGCACTTCAAGAAGAAGGGGATGAAGAAGAGGAGGCCAACGAGCTAACAAAACTCAACGAGGAGTTTTACGCTCGTCTCTGATCCCTCGTCTCCTCTTCCTCTGTCTTCCGTCCCCCTGCTGCCCCCAGCATCTGCTTCTCCAGGACTGACTGCAGGCATGGGCAGGATGTCCCTTCCCTTAGGCATGGGCCAAGAGTCTTCGGCACGGATGAAGACGAGGGAGTTTATCTGTCCAACACAAACAGTGGCTACAGGGCTATAAAAATGGCTACTAGCGTCTTTCATGGGGATGTTGCCTTGAGTGCTGGGGTGGGTTAGACCTGTGTTGAGCACAGCAGTGTATAGGGGAGAAAGCTGAAAGGGGTTCAGAGGGAAGGAAGTGTTGTTGATGTTGTTCATGGTGTTTTTTCTTATTCGTTTTTGTTATTAAGTGCCTTCAGGACTAGAACAGTGAACGAACAAATATGAATACTGAACAAAGTTTCAACAATCTTAGACTACGGAACATGCTGTGGTTTCTTATGCCATGCTTTTATTTTCAATGCAAGTATTTCTTTAAACAAATCATTATTGTTGTGCCATATCATTTGTTTTAACTTGATCAAAGTCTTGACCTTACTTAAAGGAAAATAATTTTAGATTCTATATAAGTGCCAGTGCAGCATGATGGGCTGAGCAGGGAACTATGGGAAGAATGAGGGAATCACATGAAGCAGTGTTAATTTATGTATTCTGCTTTGATATAAGGGCTTAATACAGTATTCATTTGTGCTAGAGTCTCGGTAAAAAGGGACATGCTATGAAGCAGGCTGCATAGATTTTAGTTTGTGTAGCAGCTAAATGCACATTTTAAGCACAGGTCTTGCACAGTGTTTTCTCGACCACTTGTATTTGGTAGTTATTACATTGAAATAGCTTTTAAGAAAGTTTAAACAGAGCTCTTGTCTATCACAACAAGTACAATCAAAAGCACAAAATCAAATAAGATAAGGGAATATAGATTTGGAAGAAAGGGTGTTTTTAATAAGTGAGATCATCACAAAAGCAGGAAGGCACTTTAAATATACTTAAGTGATACTCCACACAAGATGTGTCTTCTGAGTATGAAACATTCCCTGTAGACCTGAAAGATGGGTGTAAAAAAGGTTGTAGTTTGATCCTAAATGGAGCACAGTGAGAAGGTGAGATCAGATTGAAGTGATGTTGGATTCCACTGAAAGTTCTCAAACCAATCCTGCAGCATATTCCACTGATCTGCCGTCCCTCTGCATGCTTAGTGGGTTCCAGTTTTATATCCACCAAAGTATGACTGAATACTCTTATTCAGTGTTCTTTCACGACCCGGTCTGCTTTTTCATTGGCCAGAACCTCTCCATTGGAGCTCACTCATTGGCTAGACTGAATCTGTCTGGTTAAAAGAGCAAACTACAAACTTGTTACACCTTCATATATTCGATATTTTTGTTAACAAATCCCGTGAAAAGACCAAAACCAATTGTCGTTTTTGCCTTTTTTCAATTATAGCCTGCCGTAGAGTAATGACAGGAAACGGAGGGAAGAGGTTGGGAATGACATGCAACAAAAGTCCCAAGCTATAAATGAAACGGGGGACGTTGTAGTTCATGGTTGCACTTTAACCTCTAGGCCAGCACTGCAGTACACAGACAATACTTGTTAGTAAGATTAATTGATTGTTGGTTTCGGTATTTTCATCAGATTTGTTACCAATCGGAAAAATACACCAAATGAACCCTTTTAAAACTTACAGCGGGGTGCGAGTTTGATATTTTGAGTGGAGTATCACTTGAAGTGGGACTGTGAGGGACAATCACTGTGTAGTTCTTGATAGATGATAGGGTGGTCCACATTGCTGTTGGTGAAAGTGTCAGAGCACAGATCAAGTAAAGTTTCTACAGTACTGTGTGTAAAACCTCAGACTCAAGTTTTGTGACGTTCCATTCGTTGCCTTCATTACCAGAAGAGAAAAACAAACATTGGTCAGTCCATCAGTATATATTTATTCAGTAGTTAAGTATTGTCTGCCTTTAGCTGTGTGATTTGCTGTTGAAGGGGTGGGACTTTTAACTTTATCCTGTCACAGCCTTTATACGGAGGGGGCCCTCTACTGTATCAATATACTTAAATTGTGCCACTTTAATTGAGTGATCTCTAGGTGCAGTGCAACCTAAACTAGCTGATTGTTTTGTGGTGCCTAAAAGTATGACTGTATTTTTTGAGTATTTTGGTTTTCAGAAAGGGTTTTTTTTTTTTATCAATGCTGTTTTCATAATGAGGATAGATTATGATTGTATGTTTGAAGAAAATATGCTTATTGTGCAGGTTTTGCTGCAATTGTTTTTTTTGACAAATTCCATCCATTTTTATTTTTTTTGCTCTTTTCCAGTTCTTTCCTTCTGTCATTGACCGGTCACTTGGGATAGTGTGGTGGTGTTCCCATCGAATAGCTGGCACCTCTGTAGTTCTCTTTGCTCTTAACTCACTTCATGCTTGGTGTTCACTCCTGAAAGCACTTGTTTCTCCCTTGTACTTTGTGTGTGTGTGTATGTGTGTGAGAAAGATATTTTGTTTTTTACTCTGAGTCAGTAACACGGAAGAGATCACTGTAATATGATGCAAAAGGAGATCAGTCAACTACGTGGCCACTGTTTAACTGTTATTTTGCTGTTGCTGCCATATCTGTGTTACACAAACAAAGCTAAATTGTTTAAAATTGAAAAAAATAGAAGACCTTTAAATTTGAAACCTGTATAATGATCCTGAAAAACACACATCACAGCCACATCTTTTAGTGACAGGTCAACATTTAGGCTAAAGAATCTTGCCATGAGAAGTTATGGCCACACACACAGATACAGAGTTGACATGTAAAAGGAGGAACCATTTCCATCCGAGGAATAAAAGGCCATTGTGCACTCCCAACATACACAACCAGTGCCTTTTGAATTAGGACTATGTTTAATCAGCGTGTGTGAGCTATGATTATTTGCATCAAATAATCATGATTGTTCAAGTAGCATAAGTACCTTGAAAATCCAAAGAAGCTTCTCCAGAAGCCGTCAGTCTAGATTGAGATGCAAAAATAGCTACATGAGATCTGCTTTGTTGACTGAAATCTTTTTCAGAGGCACATCTCTTCTCAACACGCTGAAGTCTGCCAAACCTAATAAACCATACCATGGTAAGTTATGAAAACAGATGAGAACATCGGGTATGAAATTTTGAAAAAAAGTTCTTGTTTTTTTCCCCACATTTTTCCACATTGCCCTTCTGCCTCACGTTGTTAGATAAACCTCGGTGATCTTAAGGTCATGTTGCTGTAGGCCCCAGCATGCACAAGAGCGACAGACACAAGCCATAGCAGATTTCGAGATGGGGGACTCCACAGGTTGATGGGCACACCACCTCTCCAGTAGCACACATCTGTACACACGTATAAATAAAATATTAGAGTGAACACTGCTGGCTCTGTTATCTGTGATACAGTAGGGGGAGAAGGCTGTGTGATGTTTGCATGGAAACGAATGAGCAAATGTTCTTCTTTGCTAGACACACTACATGTTTGATTCTGCACCATGCTATCATCCTTTTATTTCATTTCAGTATAATTATTTCTATAATTATGTTGAACATTAAGCATGTGTTGACAACACGCAGGATTCTTCAAATCACTTTTATTTTTTACCATTTAAGCTTACTTGGACTTTGTCCTTCTCTGACAGTGTATTGATGGATGATGTGTGTATGACGAGATTTATTTTCATTTTGGCCCTACAAGTCCAGCGCTCCAGTTAAACAATGCAATCAAGAAAACAGCCAAGTACATTGAGGAGAAGTTTTTAGACATTCAGTCATCCCTTTTTGTTGAAGAAGTTTGATTCTGCTTTGTGACAGAACAATAAGGGAGAGGCATAACGGCACAGCGTTTTATTAGGACTTGTTAAAATCATCACAGCAAAATAGCATTGCCTAATCACTCATTTAAATGGTGACAGCTCTACATCTTTTCATTATAAATTGTCTAGTAAATTCAACCCATATGTGTTTTTTATTACACTGGGACAAAAAATTAGACAGTTGTGTTTGATTTAAAATCTTTGTGTATTTGTTTTGTTCATGAATGAGATGTATTATGTATGTTTTGTGCACATTACCCATGTATCATTTATCAACACATGATCGTAATCTGTACACATTTGCACAAAGCACTCAGTGTTTGTACATATGCAGTTATTTTATGTCACATATGATTTTTTTATACATGTGCATGTGTCAGATTTTGCCAGAAAACAATGAAACATTGACGCGTATTATCAAATTGATTCAATGTGTGTCTATTTGAGTAAGTGTGAGTGTTATTATTTTATTACTCAGTGTGTGAGAAATAAATCTCCGAGCAGAAAACAGTTGAGTGCGCTGTGAAGTATAAAAAGAAGATGAGTTCACGTCAAACCATGTGCAAATTCGCCTGACAAGCAGACTAAATAGCCATTTTGTTTTGTTTTTAAATTTGCTGATTAAATCGCTGATGTGGTTTGGAATCAGTCTATATGCATTTTGCAGGTTGGCCAAGTTGGAAGGCATCCAGATAGTACCATTAAGGTGGAGGCCTTTTTGATCATCAGGCAGTGACTAAAGTGCAGCTTATACAGTATCATATTATATCAGTAGTTATTCACTTTGAGCAAACAGAAAGTAAAGTAAGCTGTTTTGTTTGTGTATATGTGTTGTAGCTGTGCTTATCTGCAGGGAGCACGTGCACAAACCTTTGCTTTACTTTTCTGATCCCCAAAATCAAATTATCATTATTTTAAAAAATCCAGATCCTGTGAAGTGTTTACCAGATTAAAGGATACATAATGTGAATCCAGGTTATAATATACCTGCCTTTTTAATTGTTTTAAAACTTTTAAATGAAAAAGACAGGTAACTATACCACCATTAGGTGAATCTACTTGTGTCATAACTTTTTAACTCATAAAATAACATTAAACACAAGACTATAATTAAACATTAAACATTATTCTTAAATATTTTATTTCACTCAACATTTTAAGATGGATATTTCATATTACATTTCATATATAGTGTAACTAGAATGTACTTGTATAGCTAACCTAAATGACTTACAAACGAATAAACTGGCTTGTAAATTGCTTGTATGTGTCTCTGGCGGTGCTGTAGCGCCCCCAGCGGCGAGCAGGAGCGGTGTTTTCACGTAGGGCGTGATTGCGCGGCCCCTCCCCCTCCACGGCCGATCTGGAAAAGAAAAAAAAACTTTTTTGTATCGAAGGAATCAACAGCCGCCATCTTGTCGTGGCTCGGAATTAGGATTTCGGTCCAACACTGGTTTTTACGTAGAAATCGAGCATCCTTACCGCGATATGACAGCGTCCTTCCCCCGAAAACGACATCTTAACATCGACTCGGAGACATTTTGTGCGAAAAAACGGGAATTGGATCGGTGGTCGTCGGGCAGAAAAGCTCCGTATATCTGATTTCCCCTTCAGAGTGCGGCGATTCAGCCCCTGTCGCCGTTCGGGAGCAGTATTGTTTACCGTGGGCAAGCGGAGACCAGGTCGTGACTTTCGAAGTGGTTTTCAAAAACACAGCATTTTTATGCAATTGTGCATTTTTGTGGAGCTTCGCGCGATTTTTGCATGAAGAAATTTGACGTCACGCAAAATGGGTACTTGGATCATCTAGAAATTACGACCTTTCCCCCGGACTGCACCGCAATACCGCTGTTTACTGGACTGTCACTCTGAAGTTCGGTTCTTTACATGGGGACATTTTTATTTCGGGTTATTTAACGACCATAATGTGGGTGTTGGGTGTTGGATTATCATGGGGTGAATGGCGGTGGCGAAGCGGGGCGCTATTGCATCTCTTTTAAAGACTGTGACTCTCTCAGCGAGCAGAGCAGCAGCTAACGCTAACTGATAACTTAGCTGGTAGCAGCCAATTAGCTAGCTATTAGCCAGTTAGCTCACGTTAGCAGGCTGCCAGCTTGCTAATGCGCTAAACCGGGAAGGCTCGGGCTGATAGAGCAACTTCCCCGTCATAAGGCAATCAACATTATCAACTTAAGCAACCGGCCGGACAACATAGCAACTATGTCTGAGAACCTGCTGGAAACCGGACCTCCCAGCTCAAAGCGGGCGAAGCTGAATTCACCTGCCCTGTCAGCGTCTGATGGACCAGGTAAAGGCCTCGATACCGTCTGCACATGTAAACACCAGTGTCGTTACACACTTACACATCACAGTTCAGTGTGACATCGCCTCTCAGGTGTGTGGACCACCTGTGCAGGATGGGTTGAAGTCACCAGGTCAGCTGGGTGTGCTGAGCTGTCTGTCGGTAGTGTCTGTGGTTTGGGTCTGTAATTGGGGATGACCTAACGTTACTCTGGACACTCAGATGCCAGTTTATTAGGAACCCTTGCTTCTTCCTGATAGTAGTGCTGGCATAGAGCCTACCTCCGTGAGCTGTAACACTGAACACTGTCGGAGATGATAAAGTTGTCTTGCAGCGCTGTTGGTGTAAGTTGTAATGTTTGAGCTAATGATGGAGCTACAGTGATGTCTCAGACCCTCCTCTTGCATACTCAAGTAATGCAAAGTTTGCTCCCCCCCCCCAAAAAACCATCTGGTTCTAAAATCAGAGGCCACTTGTGTTGATAGTTTACTGTGCATCAGAAACCGATGTGTAATATCGGCAGACTGGCCCTTCTAAAGCAGATCCATTAATGTGCAGAATGAATGGAAAGGGCTTTTATGGATTCTGGTGGTTTCATGGTATATCACAGTCGATGTGTAGGTTTATAGCGGCTGGACATATACTATAGAAACATTTTGTTGTTGTCATGTAAACACTTTGATACAACCCGATGTAAAGAATTGTTATTGTACAAACTGCACAGTAAAACAGAACGAAGAAGGAACGTTTTCCAAACCAATCAAATGTTCTATTACACAAGAAACACATACAGCAGTGGTTTCAGCCAAACAATGGGGTGGGTGGCGGTATATGAAAAATCCTGATCAAAAGGGAAATTTAAACCAGTATACCGGTTCATCTGGTATACACAGCACTACGTTCAGAGTTCAGGTTGGTGTAGTGTAGTGATCAGGTGTGCCAGCAAGAGAAACCGGGTGACGGCCAGTGTTTGATATTGATTTGGTGCTCAATCCAGCTACTAAACATGAACTGGTGCACATGATCGCAGTGATCTCGTGGCCACAGAACCCCCGAGCGACCGTACGAACCCGTACGTCATTCAGATTCTGACTGCCATTTTGATTGTGCAGTAAATATTGTTCTTGCTGATTGCGTTACACTTTGTGCGAGGTTCATCTGACATTTCTCTGTAGTCACATACACTTGAATTCATGTGTTGGAATACATAATAGAAATCTACATGTAGGCTCTGTGACAGCACTTATGGCTTTCTGTTTAGTATCTTTACTGCGTTTAGTTTTAGTTTGAAGACAAATGGACATTAACACAATTTCTGCCTTTGTCAAAGAATAAGATAAGAGCCTGACTGTAAAACTAACACCTGTTTTTAAGGGGAAACAACATACACTATATGTTTATTGTGCTGTATGAAAAACATTTTACACGTTTGTTCCATTTCAGTAAATGAAAAACAAACTAAATTAGGTAGTTACTGATGGAGTAAACATTAGAAAACATACTTAAACACTCTTGTCATGCTCTTGGAAGAAAAACAAAACAGATTTCCTCTTTAACTTTTTGGAAACATTTTCTGATATGAAAACATGATATTCTGTGAAACTTGTTTCTTGGCCGCTGACTTGACGGATGACTTCCTGATCCATTTCTAAAGTAAATAGGTTGTTAGGAATGTATTTCGTTGGTGGCAGCAAAACATGTAACATTAGCTGGCAGACAGCTCCTGTAGTTTCAACTTGATTTACTCACTTTGGGGACTTGGGGTGCAGCGGTGCTCAGGAGGCGCGGTTCGGTTCATACCCTGGTTTAGGAGTCCCGGTGCGAGTTCGGTTCAATGTGGGAAAAACAAAAGCATGTGGATAGATTCTTTTAATTTATTTTGAACATACAGTAGTGAAATCATCTTGGTAGCGTTTTGCCCAAAAGCAACTTTTGGTGTGCTCCTTTCAGGATAAAAATATGGAACATTTCTGTATTAAACTGTACATTGATCAGCCAGAACATTACGACCACCTGTGCACGCTGGTGGTCGTAATGTTCTGCAGACTGTGACGCTCTGTGTGTTCTGACTCCTTTCTATCAGAACAGCATTCACTGTTTCAGCAGTTTGAGCTCCAGTAGCTCGTCTGTTG
>NW_023339729.1:9321529-9321708 GCF_004916995.1 Morone saxatilis
GCAGGTTTGGAGATGTTCTGACCCAGTCGTCTAACCATCACAATGTGGCCCTTGTCAAAGTCGCTCAGATCCTCACGCTGCCCATTTTTCCTGCTTCTAACATCAACTTTAAGGACAAAATGTCTACTTGCTGCCTGATATATCCCACCCACTGACAGGAGCCACGATAACCAGATAAT
>NW_023339729.1:9321744-9335137 GCF_004916995.1 Morone saxatilis
GTTATTCACTTCACCTGTCAGTGCTCATAATGTTGTCTGACCGGTGTGTGACCACTGAATAGACACTTTCCCAAAAGGCAATAGATCACGATAGGCTATAAAACTGAAAAGCAAACATATATGTATTGCACTGTATTAAGCAGTAAACATTGGTATGGGTGATGCGTTTCCATTCACATGCCCTACAACGGTGGGGAATCGTAGACACACCGTCCTTTTTCTTACCCATAACTCTCTCCTCTGCTGTTGTAGGTGACCGGGAATTTGAATTGTTCTTAAGCAACTGAGTTAAAGGATGCAAGCAGGTTTTCCAGCTCCTGTGTTTCATTTGTGCTCACCATAGTCTGACTGGCTCACAGGCCAATCAGCTTGCTGTCTAATCTCAGCACGCTGCATTTGGAACTTGCACTTCTTCTTTGGTGAATCAGATTCAGAATCAGAAATACTTTAATAATCCCCGGGGGGAAATTACTTAGCATTGCGTGCATCAATTTAGACTACATACTTTAATTGAGTGTGAGCTGGTGTCATTAATCCCTGTAAACCCATTGTACACACTGTGTCCAGCACTAAATAGCAAAGTTACCAAGTGGTTGGTGAGAGAGTTGGCGAAAAGTACAGACAGGCCAACAAGAATTCAAATATTATATCACTATGTTGCTCTGTATCTGTGGCCTGTGTAAGTAGTCATTTCTTTTCTAACAAATAAACCATCAAAATTGCCAATAAATATGCCAATAATGGCAGTCTGTTGAACAACTCTAACTCCGCCCCCCTTTACACCTTGCATTAAAAAATATCAAGATTGTATCTAGATGTTATTTTTACCTGATTACATTTACACCTGGTATTAATATGTGTCTCCAGTGTCTGCATTGAAATGGAATCACTTTGTCCAGCTGAAATGTTACAGCACGGTATGCACTATTATGACTTTCAGGCAAAAGTAGTCGCCAGTTAGTCAACGCTTTCGGCTGAAAGCTGCGGAACGATGTGGCAAATTGTATAAATTAGCAGACTAGCTGCCGTTTTCTACCACGAGGCTGTGACTGGGTTTACAGTCGAGAGTTTTTCCAGAGCGAATGAGGCGGAGGCTACGTGACTTCTCCTGTGTGGTATTGTAATCCTGGGTTGTGAATTTGGGGATCGTGAGTAGCGCTGCTTCTGCTACGTCGAGTCTCTTCAGCCTCGTCTCTCTGGGACGCTCTCTGAACTGAGCAATACTGAACATGACGTGATGATGTGAAATACAAATCAACTTGCTGCAAACTGGCTCCTTTCTCTCTATCTATCCCCCTCTCCCTCCTGTCAGAGGCTGAGTTCGGTCCCAGCCGTGGTCACTGGGAGGTTAATGAGCCTGTTGCCCACTTGACGCCCTCTGGCTATGGTGCTCATTCCGGCCAGGCTCTCCGACAGTCCAGAGCTCCTATGCTAGTGGTGTAAACAACCACTAAGACTCTTCTCGTTGTTCTCAGTTTACCTGACCATTAGGGGACATCCCTAATTATTAGAATGCATGAAACAAATAAATGACTGTATAAGGATCATAAAAAACCAAGTATGGCTGGCTGACGAGCACAAGTGCCGTTATCTGCAGATAAGCAACAAAAAAACAGCGAGCCCGTCTCTGTGAATGAAGGGTAACATTAGACAGCCTGCTGCATTCTTATTGGTGCACTGATGCTGATGAGGTTTACTCCTTAGGTAGTGAAATTTGGTACCCAGCCCTGCATTCTTCTCTATTTTGCGCTGGTCCAAGAAATTACACAGAGATCGTAGCCACCTGTGAAGCTGTGCTATTGACTTCTAATACATGTTTGAAGTGGGAAACAAGCCGTCTTTACCTTCCAGTTTGTGAAAGTTGAGTGCTGTCTTTTGCTTTTACCTTAGCTTTGGTCGGTGCCACCACTGTCCATTTAGAGAACCATCTGGATGTGTGTACGCAACAAACTGGTGAGAGAGGATAGTGACGGGACCTTCATGGATTAAAAACGGCGTGGCACACCGAAGTACAGTGTTGTGCAAGGTCACACTTAACAAGAGCTAGCTCAAAATTCTGTTCAGAGATTAAAATGAACTAGTTGAGTGTCCATGCAGTGATTTATTTTTCTCTGTTTGGTATAGTTTGCACTAACTTTCTTCATAATGTACTCCTTTCTGTTTTAATTTTACTAGTTTATATTGAGTTCAACAGTGCTTGACTTCAAGTTCATTAGTTGCAGATATGCTTAGTTCGTTATTTACCAAAAACATTACCGCGTTCAATAAACAGCACTTTTAAGCGGGTTCATGCACAACACTGCCTGCATGCACCTTAGAACATTTGATTTATTTCAGGCTGCAACAGGTATGTCTTACCACCCCTTTACTTCTCTGCTTCTTGGTACTTACTCAGTCTGCTGTTAAATTAGTCGTGTTATAATATGCAGATATAATAGGACCCAAGCACAGTTTAAGTAAAGTTGTATGGATGTAGATCTGTTACCCATTGCCCATTATGTACAGTATGTACAGAGTAAGATGTATGTTTTTTTAAATATGTGTTTGTAGCTAGGCAGGCGGTTTTCTTGAGAGTACCACTTCTATCAAATGGCACGTGTTCTTCATTGAGTTTGATTCTGTCTAGTCTGCAAGAACAATAAGAAGTTGGACAGCCTTTCAACAAAAGCAGCTGTCACAACAACAGTAAATTACTGCGTCCATCACACATGGCAGAGGCACCACATGTCTGCAGTGATTAATCAGTAAACCTGCCCCGCCTACTTTTTATAGTTTTCACCAGATACAGCTGGGACTCAATGCACCCCGTGGGACAGCACTGGGCAATACTGTCATCAGCTGTAAATAACTGTGTAAAAAGACACCTGGAGCTTTGCTGTGTGCCCCCTTCACCCCGGGGTTTGGCCTTTGCCTTTTGTAGTAGAACCTGATTGGAGTTCCTCGTCCCATTTTGGGATGCAATGTAGCCCGTGAGAGGTGTTTGCGTAATTATGTGTGTGGTAAAGCATATATGCTTGTAGTGTCTCTACTGTGTTTTCATGTAGTTAAGTTTGCGGTGTGGGGAGGTTCCTTTTTGTTGTAGTGGCAGAGTCCCGTCTCTCGACTGAGGCCATATGTCACTCTGCAGGGTCCCTGATTTCCCCTTGCCCCTCTGCCCACAGAAAAATCCATTGGTAGTGCCAGTAGGTTGTCAAGATGTCTCGACATTGTAGTGACTTATTTCAAATAGGGACAGTGGCAGTTGTTGTCACCGACGCCCGGAGCTGCTGTATTTTTATAGATCCCATTTTAATCATAGTTTGTAAATGGCTTATGGTCTCCAGCTAATAATCTATTTTATCTGGCAGAAGGGTGTGTATGGGTAGGCAGTGTTTGTCTTTATGGCTGATCAAACCGACACAAAACCTAACTAGTGAATAGGGATGGGGATCGATCCCCGGTTCTTTAAGGACCCAATTCCAAATTTCTCAAAACCCAAAAACCAGCCAGGTCCGAGCTTATCAATACTGCCGTTGAGACTAGCGACTAGAGACTAATTTCAAGCTAAAACAAAATGAAACCTCTGTACAGTATGTACATACGGTCTACTGTAAAACTGAACTAGCCTCTCTCATTAACACAGCATTAGTGCTTCACTGGGAAAAGTTAGCTAGCTAGCAGCTACAAGTCATTGTTAAAATCATGAGAGAAAACGTGATCAATCATCTGATCGCTTGCATCTTCCAGCTCCGCAGCTCAGAAATGTTTCACCTCCAATTTAGACCATTTTAATTTAGCCATTAACCTGATTCATATCTACTAGATCGCTAACTAGCTGGACCAGCTCAGTTGTGAACAGTACAAGAAGACAACGTAATAACATTAATGTTACATAAACTGGGACTTCGTATTTATTTTCTGGCAGCAAACACAACACACATCCTTTTAAGTAAGTGATTCTCCAACCTGAACTTAACTACACACCTAATGGCTGACTAAAGTAAAGTTACTATCCCTCACACGCCGGGAAAGAGTCGTTTCCTACAGCAAACCAGCACAGGTTACCCACAAGCCCACCTTTCTTAAAGGGGAAGGCTCGGCTGGTAACACAAAGGGGCCGTTAGGCTGTGGGGAGAGGAAGGAACAGATCCTTTACTTAAGTAAAAGTACTAATACCAGAGTTTGAAAATACCCCTCTACAGTACAGTGAGGGAACAACAGACGCCTCTCCTCCACTGCTGAAAATAATCCTAGAGGAAACGTTGAAATTAATGTAAAAGAAAATCTTATTTAAAAAATCGGATTAAAAGCTTATTAATCTTTTTATTTTGTATTTACTATTGCTCTATTTCTTCTATAGCTTTAATAAAGTAAAAGTATTTTTTTATCTGATTAATCGATACAATAATAAATTACTTAATTAATTGATAGCTTCAGCTTGAGTCATGTCATTTAAATCCAATAACTCATTTACAAAGATTGATTTTCTAATGAGATTTTTTAATTCAATTGAATTGCCTGCCAAATGCAAATTGTTTTCGATTGTTATGATACTCTCCATCATTAACAACAAGCCTCCACGCGGCTCACCTGCTGTTAATAACGAACGAAATCGTGGGTGAAAAAATACCGAACGTGAGTTGTGCTTTTTGGAGCGACTTTATAAAAGTTACTGCAGAAGAAAAACAACAGAAACACACAGAGACGCAGAGAGAGAGACACGGCAAGCTTGTGCGTGTGTGTGTGTGTGTGTGTGTGTGAGAGAGACACAGACTTGTGTGGGGGGAAAAAAAATGAATGATCCCGATTCCCACTAGTGAGTATTTGGTACATGCCTTACTGAGATCTCAGTTCATCTCCATGTGTCAGTCATGGCCGTGTCAGTAAACCCACCCACAAATACCCAAATGTTCACTTGCCACTGTGCAAATGGCACCTTCAGTCAGGCAGACCGTAAGCTCATGACGCAGCCGCTAATGGAGCCATTTATGCTTCTGCTGCGGGCAACCAGAAAAACCCAGAGAAAAAGAGGGGGAGCAGCGGAGCAAGCAAGGGAAGATGGAGGGTGGTGTGTCACCACCTACCCACTCCCTTGTAAAGCGATTATAACAACACCCTCTTTTTTTCTTTTTTAGCTGGCTTAGTTTGCAGCATGAGTTAATTTTTTATTTTTTTATGTTACTCGTGTCCGTGGAAACCACTCCACTCCAGTTTTTTATATATGAAAAACACAATACATCTTTTAGGAATTCCAATATGTCCTAAAGCACTTGGCTAAAGAACAGCTAGAGCCAGCTGCTTTGGGCAGACTTGATTAGGCTTATTATAAACATTAAATTTTTTGCATCTGTGACTGGACATGGGATGTGCGTGATTAGTCGACTAGTCTGTTACACATTACTGATCTGGCTAGTCAATACCAAATAGTCGGTTAAACTAATTATCATTTATTATTAATGTACAACATGTAGTTGTGGCAGCTCCCTCTCCCTGCACTAATGCCACCGCTGGTTTTAAGAGTCCTCTTTGTCCCAGCAGCTGTTTTCACTCTCTACCAACTAACCTCACCCAACTAATCTGTTAGAGACGACACGTCAGGGGAAAGAGGATGGTGGAACTGGCGTTGAAAAAAGGAAATAGAGTGTGGTAGGTTACAAAGACATTGAGCATGTACAAACTAACGATCACATACTGACTGACAGGCGATGTTTAGTTAGCTAATGTAGCGTTAGCTTTCCTTGCTCCCTGAGAGCTGTAACATTATCCTCTGTAACTTCACATCATGCCCTTATCAATGTTTTGTTGTTCACAAAGTTAATCCAGAATTGCATCGTGTATCAGGTTCTCCCACAATGATTCATCAGCCAGGAGAGCGATCTCTCTCTTCGTCTAATAACACGAACAGCGTCTTCATCTAATTTCAAATCATTTACTGTGTTATTCTGCGGGATATACTGAGTAACTTGTGAAACCTGGCTGTGTGTGCGGTTTTCTTAGTGTTTAGCTACTTTTAGAGTAGTTTAATCATCAGCAAAATCTGTCACCAGAAACATCCCTCAACTGGACCTTCTTACATTTTGACTGGGAGAGATGTTAGGCCTGACAGTCGCACATGCTCTGCAGAGTAACACAGAAAGAAAGGGAGCGAAAAACGTCATTTGGCATTACTTAAAAGCAACAAAACACACCTGGTTTCAGTACCATCAGGGTGCTCCAATTGATCGCTCACTGATGGTTATCGGCAGATATTTGCTCTAATTAATTTGATCAGCAAGCTCTATAAGCGCTGATCCGAAGAGCTGATCCACTGACGCATTTCTTTCGTTCCACAGGAAGATTTTTTTAGTTATTGCCACACATAGATTTACTTGGGGGGGCTGCCTGGTATATTTACGGTGAGGGACTCGTTTTGGCATTTTGCAGAGAGTCGGAGAGAGTCGGAGAGTTGGGAGAGAGAGCAAGCTGGATAGGGAGACGGTAACCGCAAGCCGGTGTATGTGCAGCTAGAGAGCTGTAATGATGTAGTAAAGGGAAAAGCAAAGTGAAAGTAGCTTGTGTGTGGTAACACTAAAACACTAAAATAAGGTGGAGAATTAAGTAGAACTAAAATGGTAAAGTATGAAATAACCTAGTTAAGCCACGCCCACTGTGAACACAGATACTAATGCAGAACAGATACAGCTCATCCCTAGGCAATACGTTACTTTGACTTACTAATTAAATGGGTATATGAGACATAATGCCTAGTGTGGATAATATACAAGAGAATAGTATAGAGAGAAAGGATATAAAGTTTGCTGTTCAAGAAGTTCACATGGAAAAACATAGATCAGGTGTCCAGACAATAATGTTGAAAAACACAAGAATGAGTGGCAGCAGATCCATAAGGCAAGAGAGTGACAAGAAAATTGAAATCTGAAGAAAAAAGATAAGAGACAAGATAGAAAACTGTTGAAGTTGAGAAGATAAAGTGGCTATAATCAATATTTTGATAATAACAATAGATTAATTGGCAGGGTAAAAAAATGTGAAAGGGGTCGCTATTAGCGATGAACCTACAGAGAATGATCGCCAAAAACCCGCTGTACGCTACCTGCTCAGCACCAAACTGGATACAAACAAAGTTAGCTGGTGAACATTGTGGAGCAAAGAGTTAAAGGAGAATAAACACTGTATCTGCACCACAGAGCGCCTGTCTCTGTCCGTCTGCAGAGCGTGTTAGCTGTGAGCAGTTATGAGACTGTACAGGACGGGCTCTGTCAGGCTGGGCAGAAGTGATTTTCTTGGTACTCACGGTACTGTAGAAAAACCAGTATTGTCATGTTTTCAAAACCCTGGCATCGACTCTGACATCCCTTTGTTAGTTGTTTGTGTCAAGCTCTGGAGACACAGGTGAAGTGGGCACTGTGGGTCTAAAGGCAGTAGACGGGAAGGAAAGTTAGACCAATGTCTATCTATCCATTTGTAAGGCCTGTCGGATAGCAGTTAAGTAAAAAATACTTTGGATTCCGCAAAATAAATGTATTTAAAGGTAAGCAACTTCACTTTCATAGAACTGACTTATTTTATTACATTTATTTATTCTACATTCAGATGCATTGTGTCTCACCAGATTGTTCCATATTAAAATGCAGTCTCTGCATCATATCGTAGCCAATGTATCTAGTTACGTATTGGATCGTCTTAGAAGGGAGAGAGTGTTTTTTAAATCTCTTTAGTTTTGTCAGGTTATTGCAGGATACCAAGACTGCAATTACAGCAAAACTATTTCTATTTCCTTGTGCTTATAAAGGTGAAACTGAAGATATAACCCTGTGCTATAGAATAGAAAGCTAGCTATAGACAACAACCTCATATGTCTTCCCATTTCTTGTTTGTCATTCTGCCCTCTTCATTTTCTGACTTAAGGAAGCCAAAGAGCTGCCAAACTTGTGATTTTAAACTGGATAGCGCAGCCTCCATTTCAGTGTCTTTGCCTGCGGGTGCACTGCTTTGTGCCTTCATATAGCTACTGACACGAGTGACGTAGGGCGTAAAACCAGTAAAGCCAAAAGTAGATAGCGCCCTCTGCTACTTGTATATTAAAATAATATTCAAACATATTTAACTCAAAAAATGTGGTCCTGTTTTAATAATTGTTTGATTTAATAGTTTTCACAACTTTAACTTGCAGCTTGGAGACTACAGGGCTTAACTTAATGAACATTTACTCAGCTGATACAGTTCCAAATAACCAACAACAATCTCTACAGGAGACCAGAGCTGAGCAAAGTTTATTTTTAAAAGTGCTCTGATTGATCAGTTGACTGATATTCGCTGTAATTAGTTTGGTCTGCAGTCTCTGTAAATGCTGTGAAAACATTCAAAACATGAGCTGTGTTTCTTGGGCGACCTTTTTAAAACTTACCACTGACCAACAAAGTAACGGAGCAGACACATACAGCCTGGAAATGGAGAGAGGAGCACAGAGAGTCGGGGGGCGGATCAGCTGGTGTCTGAGACAGAGGTGAAGGTGATCTGTATTAGCCAATACTGCTTCTCGTGATCGGCCTCAAAAACCAAAACACAAAGTAGTTGTTGTCACTGTACAGAAGCTCGTTTTGCTTTGCAATCTTTCGACAGCGTGTGTGCGTGACTGAGTGTGTTGCTGCTGTATGTAAATGTACTTTATGTACTAGAAATGTCCTGAGGCTGCATACATACAGCTACATGTGAAAAAGAAATGTCAAACTGCAGGAATTAATTTGCTTGGCTGTAACTTTGATTATCCAGGTAGCACTTTAGTTAACCTAGAAATAATATACAGATTTGTTCCCCCACTGACCAACTGATTGGTTGAAGAGTAGGTAGAATTTCAGTCGACCAAGATTTTCTTTGGTTGACTACAGCCCTAATTCCCTGCCATAACTGAACAGCCTTTCATCAGATTTTTCCAACATCTCCTTCCAACTTCAGATGTTATTACTCAATCCAAGGACCCATAAAGTACTGTTGAAAAAGCAGAGCGTAGACTACCTTCCCAGAACTAACTGGCTTTCTTGCTTTCCCTTCTGTGATAGTACACAGAAAGTGAAGAGCAGGCAGCCATGCTGCACCTGTCTCTAAGGCCAGACACTCTGCCCTCGGGCAAGATGACAGACCTCCCCAGTCTGGACTGCTGCTGGGGCTGCTTTTGGGTGTATTTATAGCCACCAACTCGGACGGGAGCCACAGGGCATATAACACAAAAAAAGTAGAGAAGCAGTGTGGCGATCAGTCAGTTAAGGAAGGCGGATAATTGGTTGAATGAGCATAAGAAAGAAAGAGTAATTGGAAACAAATGGAAGCCAGGAAAGTAAAACAAAAGGCTACAGGAAGAGAAGAGAAGTACTCAAAGCTGTGTCCCCCCCCCCTCCCATGGTTGGGGTTCCCTGACTGCATGAGGCGCTACCTAACCAAAACATTGCTTTGCATTTTTGGTCTCCAGCCAAGGAGCCTGGGGGCAAGGTTGCACACTTTGTGTGTGTGTGTGTCCTTTTCAGAAATAAACGCAGGGCCAGGCTTGAGAGCATGCGGTTGAATTGAATGCTGCTGCTCTGGCTGCTGGTTAGAGGAGGAGCTGAGAGGAGCGAGGGAGGGAAAGACGGATGGTCCCTTCAGCCTTAAACAAGCTTCCTCCACATGGAGCACCTGCTTGCCTGATGCCAGGGACAGACAGCGGGCTAGCGTGGCAGATCTGGAAGGCTGTGTTTACTCAGGGAAGTACGTAGGCCAAGTGCCCTCATTAAAGGTTGGATTCTGACTGAATCTCAATGAAGACATCCAGCAGCAGCAGACGACAGATGGGAGGGTGACTGCCCCACTCTGTCTGCTCTGTTCTGTCCTCTGCTATCCTATAGCATTAGGGCAAGGCCCTGTTCATCGTATGTTAATAACTGAGCTTGATTTGATTTGGATATGTCTTGGATTAAGTGACATTGCTCAGCTCTCAGTACCTTCATCTGTGCAGCTGTAGTAAATGACCCTTTAAAAAAAAAAACCAATAAGAATGTGCTGTTTTACATGATAAACTGAGTAAGAATCATCAGAATTCAGACGTTTCATTTTAGTGTAACGTTTGTATTTGACTGACCAGATTCTGATGATGACGTTTTGAGCCGGCAGAATGATGAGTTCAACCAGTGTTTTACTGATGGAGCACTGTGTTGGCACCCATGCTTGAATGAATGAGGGGGAGCTGAAGCCATTCTGAACACAGCTTTAAGCTTATGATTTCACTGGATAGGTTAAAAAGCTATCATTTCAAGAAAAGCTGTTATTCCCTGCCTGCGCGACCTGCACATGCAAAATATCCCATATACCCTACCATACTAATTGAAAGGATTTTTCATCTGGCTTGCTATTACTCAGTGATAATAAGAATTTGGCAAATGTGTTTGCAAGGAACCGGATTGCAAACAGAGTAGTGGTAAAACAGGAACCAACCACTGGTGGTCAAGTTAAATAAAGAGCTGCAGGTGACAGGTGTTTTTGATTACAGAGTCAGTGTTAACATGCTTCTGAAATATCAGAAAGTTAAGCCATGGCAACACCTTTTACTGTGACCTATCATATTGAAATCCACTAGCGCCATGCCGGTTGTGATCACAGTTGTCTGTTTTACACTTGAGTCTAGTTTTAAAAAAGGAAAACTACCACTCAAGAGAAACTCACTACCTTATGCCTACCTCAAAACCAGTATGCTCTCGCACACCAAAGTCAAATGGTGACATCCCCCAACTCTGGGGTAGGCAATCTGCAACTCCAGAGCTGCAAGCGGCTCAGCCCCTCTCCAATGGCTCCCTGTGGCTTTGACTAAAAATGATACGTAAATGAATAAAGTTCTCACGTTTTCTTGTTTAACATTTTCATTTGTAATTGATTTTAAAGTAGCCATTAGACGCTGAATCCAAACCAAATAATATTTTGTCAACTAAAATGTGCATCATATGTTACGTCCTGACCGGGCACCTTTTCCTCTTACCAAACCTCACTAGTGGTGGCTACTAGTCTTGCTTCTCCATAGTTAGGTTAGCTGTGGACTCCAAATCCCAAAAAAGGGAAAGGGAGAATTTCATAGTACGTGGACAGATTTGTTTGCTTCATCACCAACACTGCTCGCTTACTGGTATGCTTCATTTATGGCAAGAAATTAGAATTATAAGGCACAGATATATTTTTTATTTCTTTTTTGATAGTAAACGTTGCTGACCCCTGCCCCAACCATACAAGCACATCTCACTAATTGATTAATCATAGAGCTGGTATTCTTGGTCTAGGATAGCTCTAATGCGCACACATTTCTTCTCACTCTCTTAGTCAGTTCATCTCAAATAAATCATGGCTTCCTGGGGTCTCAGCATTACGCTCACACCTCTGGATGGTGTGACACAAATATTCCTCCACAGCCCAGCAGGAACCCAGAGTGCTGCTGGATTCTCTCGGTTGTCACACTGTGTCTGTCAGTCAGGAGTGATGCTCTTATCGCACGTCTTGTTTCTTTTCATGTGCTGCAGGGACAAGGCCATAAAGCAGCACCAGTTAGCATGTTTGCTAATTAATGAAACATTTGGACTGAGCTGAGGAGTAAGATGGTATTTGTTTGATTTTTGACACCAACAGTTATGTTTGTTGAATTGTGATTTGAGTTGCCTGTGGTACATAAAGAGAAAAATGGACTATGTAATGTATTTAATTTCGTACTGGCTTATTTGACGGACCACAAAGTCGGCGTGGATTAGAAGAAGGCAAATTGTTGAATCTGTTAAACTTCTCTAAAATCTGCTCAAATTAATCAAATTAACTTGTTTTTCTTTCCTCTTCCTTCTCTCCTAGATCTGGGGTCACTATCCTGGGTTGATCTGGAGAATGACCTCCCAGATGAGTTGATCCCTAATGGAGATCTGAGCATGATGGGTGGGATGCCTTCAAATGGTGGAGCAGCACCTGGAGCTGGTGGGCCAGGTGGTACCCCGGCAGGCCTTGGCGGTGGTGGCGTCCCGGATGCAGCCGCCAAGCACAAGCAGCTCTCAGAGCTCCTTCGAGCAGGTAGCACCTCCAGTATCACAGGTGCAGGAATGAACTCAGCTAGCCCTCAGCCTGGCAGTATGGGGCCTCAGCTGGGCACACCGCTGGGAAAGAGCCCCCTTGGCCAGGGCTCCCCCAACAACCACCCGTCCCCCCAGGCCCAAAAAGCAGGAACACCAACTGGAATAGCGGGGCAGAACAATAACAATAATACTGCAACCATGGCCTTGAACACAACAGGCTTCAGCCAAGCCATGATTAACAATAGCCAGGGCCATGGTGGGCTCCTGGCCCAGGGAGGGCAGCCCCAACCTGGGCAGGTGATGAATGGTGGTCTCGGACCTGAAGCTGGGAGAGGACGGGGAGCGGGGGTGGCAGGCATGCAGTACCAAGGACCCACAATGCAGGGAGCTGCACCAGGACCAGGAGGAGCAGGGAGTGCGTTGGCAGAGACACTCACCCAGGGAGGGCAACAGATGGGGGCTCACGCCACCCTTGGTGCAGCCCAGCAAGCAGGCAACATGAACAAGGCGAGTCACATCCCAAAACAGTCTTTAAGTATAGTCCTTGTGCATGCACATTTTGAGGGGACAATGTATGGAAGCATACATGTTGCTGGCTGTTACTCATTATTTGCACAGAATTATTCATTTGTTATTCATAGAATGTGTGGATGGCGGATGAGTGGAAACCATTTCAAACAAACGAATGTGATCTATTTGGAAGGGCACAAACTCCAGACAGACAAACTTAATAAGCTTGATGATGCCATTCAAAATGATCTTGTTCTGTCTCTCCTCTGTTGGTCTGGCGAGGGTTTTAGGCAACTCTGTGCTCCAGGCTCATGCCGAATTATCAACAATCAGTCAAGAAACTTCAGTTATCCTCATTAAGAGTGGGGCCATGGTTTTCATACAGTAGCTCATTTTTAATTTGCAAGTATGTGATAATTGCCAAGTTTCATGTATCTCTTAATTGGCTGCGTAATGAGAATGGAAAAGTTCCATGGCTGACGATAACACCACTCACACTTTGTCTCAAATCCTGGAACATTCACTACAGCAGCACGCCAAAGCCTTTAAAGGTCATTGATAAGTAACATCACTGAAACCCCCAACACTCAAAATTCAGTGTTCTTTTTTTTACATGTGTGCTGTATGCATCTGTGTGTGTATGTATGTATGTATGTATATATATATAATTACTCTACTGGTTGCTCTATTGGCTATATAGTCTTTTCCCCCCTCCTCTCATTTTCAGTGATGATTGTTCAGAAATGAAATGTACACACCGCACTTGGCTAGCTTTTCTCTCACTTTTGGCAAGGAGCTACTGTTGACAGTGCAGCCAACTGCTCAGTCATTGTTAA
>NW_023339729.1:9335237-9335883 GCF_004916995.1 Morone saxatilis
AGGAAGAGGGAGGGAGGGAGGGAAGCTCAGCTGAATAGTCTCGCCTGGCAGCGGAGCGGTGAGATGATAGTTGGCAACTGTCCTGCCTGCCGATGTGTGGAGTGTGTCGGAGAGCAGAGGACTGAATGGGAAGAGCGAAGCGGAGGGGGTGGGGGTTGGTGCGTGTGAGCAACTGTGTGTGTCCGCCTGCTCAGCTGTGTTGAAAGGCTGCCAGTGTCTGGTCGTCTCAGCTGGGTCTTTTTTATCTGGTCTGTTGGAGCGCTGTCAACAGCCTGAGGGGATACAGCCTGGCCTGGCATGGCGGAGTCTGGTCTCCCAGCAGCGTTGTGGATGAGAGAGTAGCAGCAAGTTGATCAGTGTGTAAAGCATAGCACTAACAAGGATTTTATTCCCTCAACTTTATGTATGCAGTTATTTAGAGCAGGTGATGTGGGTAAACGTTATTACTCTGCTCTATCTCACAGTATTTGAAATTTCTTCTTGTCAGAATGATATATATATTGTGATGGTAACTTTTCTGGAAATTCCACTGAGGAACTAAAATACAACCTGATGTCTACAACCTGTCTCTTAAGTACCTATCACATTGCCATAAAGCGGTTTTCAGAATTGGCACCAATGTCTTAATACAACCATAGGTAATAAA
>NW_023339729.1:9335896-9336118 GCF_004916995.1 Morone saxatilis
AAAGACAGAGCTGCCACAGTATCATTACATATACCCTAGTACAATAGTTACAATAGTACATATTGTCTCTCAGAGTGCAGGAAGTTCACCTGTGAGACCTAATTAGCTGAAAAACCTCATTTAAAAATGATACATGTACCAATACCTTGAATTGAATAGCGGTTCCTGACAATACTTGTTTCAATACCAATTTTATGCAATTAATTTTAATAAAAGAAAATT
>NW_023339729.1:9336229-9337446 GCF_004916995.1 Morone saxatilis
TGGAAATATGTCATTGTAGCGTCTAGTCGGCCTATTCTAAGGAAGAAAAGAGAGGGGAATGAAGAAGGGAATAGTGTCAGTGACCTCTTACTTATGAACATTAGACAGCCTGCTTCATGCTTATTGGCGCACTGAAGCTGATGAGATTTATTACTTAGGAATCCAAATTTGGTACTGACAAGGCATTTTTCAATACTCGATAGTATTGAATCAATGCGGTCAGTGCCATAAAAGTAATACAAGTAAAAGAAAGTTCGGTAAAAAACTGTCAAAGTGGCAAACAGAAGAAACACTTTTACACGGTGGCTCTCTAACCTACCTGCTGCAATGTTCCACTGGTTTCGCATTACTAAGAAATAGCTTAAGAAGAGCAGGGAGGCGCAGGAGAAAAGGTTGGAAATGTTTCTGTAGTTGAGGGCTAGAGAAGTACTGCCTGCCAATAGCTGGTGTCATGCTGAGCTGTCATGGTGCCAGAACATAGGCTGGTTTAGACCAACCAGGCACAGTTATCCTGGCACAGCTACGATGGGGTCTGTATTGGCGTTAGGGGTCTTGTAGTGACAAATTGGCATTGAAATGAAGGTGTAACCTTTCTTGGCACGTTGGTGGTGCTTTGACAAATGTAGTTGAATAATGACCCCCAAGTTAATCATTACCCATCATGACATTCAAAATGTAGTCAACAATCAACTGGTGGCACCACATCGTTCTCAGACAGATGTTAGCTGTTAGTTAGGTACTAGTCAGATGTAAATGAGTATTGACAATGAGCATTTTAATATTTAATATATATTTTAACACTCCAAGCTCTTAATCAAACTCTACAGGATCCAGAGTTTTAAAGTAGATTGTACTGTCATTCTACAAAAATGACTGCTAAATTTTTATTAACTTTTCTGTCATCTGTCTGTCTTTCCAGATGGGCTTGGGCAGCAATGGGGGTCCATTTGGGGCCCAGCCCTACGGTCAAGGTGCCACAGGGCCCGGCCAGCAGCTAAACCCTCAGCAGCAGCTCCAGAACAAGGCTGCCCTTGCCAACAGCCTGCCACCCTTCCCTAGTGAGCTCAAAGGGGCCGCTGTCACTAGTGTGCCAAATATGGTTAGTGCTTGTTACACATATTCAGACATTAACTTACAGATAAGACATTAACTTCCAGATCTGCTCTGAAAATCACTTGTCCTGTTTTCTCCTTTGAGAAAACCAAAAAAAAAAAAAA
>NW_023339729.1:9337546-9346385 GCF_004916995.1 Morone saxatilis
AAATAGATTACTAATTTAATAAATGACGTGGTATTGGATCGGTGCCTGGACTCCAGTACTCACTCATACCGATGCCAGCATTTTCGGTATCGGAATCGGAACAACTCTGGTTTTATGATTGTAAATCAGAATACTGTTAGTTATCAGTCTACGTAGATAGAGACCTTAATTTAATGCAGCCAATCAAATCTTGCATAAGGGCACAATCACACATGCACAAAATCTACATTGGAAAATATTTGCCTCCCTTTACTTTTTTCTATGCAAACAAAGCAGTGAAAAAAAAACCTTCGCTTCTGGTTGCAAAACAGATTTGCATCTGCTCTTTCTGTGGAATTCAACACTGGTGAACTTTGAAAAAGTCGCAGCCTCAAACAATTGCAAATACGTGTGTGTGGTTGACCCCAGAACAACAACCACATTAGATTCCTTCCTCCTTTTCTAACTTACAAACATGTCTTGTCCTGCACCTTAGCTTGTTATAAAAAGAACCACTAAGGCAAGAGATTTACTTGTGTTTAACTACGCGTTTGCATGCCCACGATTGCAATCTTGTGTGTCGTGGGTACGTTTGCGCTGTTGGTTTGTGTAGTGTTCTGCATGGTTAAACAGCAAGTATATCTCCAGCTTAACACCATGTTGTCTGCCCATGACGTGGTAAGTTACAAAGCAGGGCAGGAATTATACCAATGCCAAACAGTTGTGCCCTTAAAATAATTTTCTCATTTAAAAATACATGCAATGCTGCAAATAAACAAACAAAATTTTTCCAGTGTCAGTAGTGCAAGATTTCTCCCACTTACACAAATATATTTGTAACCAGAGATGGTTCAGAAAGTTACCATTGCGAGCGTCTTTGGTGTGACGTTACCAGAGGAGTAGTTACACTACATTAGTCAGCCATTGAGTATGTAGATTATAATCCCAGGTTGCAGTTTTATAGTTACTGTGTTGTGCAATTAAATTGTAAGCATTTTTGTAGCATAATATATAGAACTCAAATACTTTGCGCTGAAATGTCAAGATTTGGACATGAATTGAGCAGCAGCATTACAGATTACCCATATACGCAGGTTTTCAGATGAAAAAGTGGTTTGGGGCTTTTTAGGTGACTGGACATACATTTACGTCTATAACTGTGGTATTGACAGCACAGTACAGCAGAAAGAGTTTGAAGGCATTATTTTAACCCATTACAACATTGACATTTGTCTGCCTTTTTCTTTGTCAACTGTGCAGCAGCTCCAGCAGCAGCCTCAGCAGCAGACGGCGATGCTCCCACTGGCCAGCGGTGGAGGTGTGGCAGTGCCTTCGGCAGGCCCCACAGCCGACCCAGAGAAGCGCAAGCTGATCCAGCAGCAGCTGGTCCTGCTGCTTCATGCACACAAGTGCCAGCGACGGGAGCAGGCCAACGGGGAGGTGAGGGCCTGCGCCCTGCCTCACTGCCGCACCATGAAGAACGTCCTCAACCACATGACCCACTGCCAGGCCGGCAAGTCCTGCCAGGGTGAGTTGGAGCATTTAAAACAATCAGATAATGAAATCAAATTGACAATTTCCTGGTGTTGAGAAGTTTGCAGAAGTCAGCACTCCTTTTTACAGACTGAGACGTTGCTGCTGTGTAATCACATTAATAAAGGGGTAGGACACCATAACTCAATTAGCTGTTAAACAGTGTTCATCCTAAGAAAGTAAACAAATACATACACAATACAATACAAAAGATGTGTTTAGTCCTTCAAAAATTGTGTTATTCTGGGCTAAATTGTGTAGTTCTATTACATAAGTGTAATTTATTACATGCCCAATGTTTATACAACCTTCTTAGTCTGGATGGGTTTTACACCTTTCACATTTAGAAAATAGAAGGTGAAAATACACATTATGTAAAACAAGCAAGCAATGATATACTCATTATAACATTATTAGTGGGAAACTACTTGAAAATGGCATCAACATAGATGGGGATTCCCCGAATGGGACATTGGGTGTTAGGAGTGGGCAGTCGAGATTAAATGTTGATAACATATACACAAGTTGGCACGATGGGGAATTTCTACCTTCAATCCACACTGACATTGTGATCTAGGTCTGCTGTTCCTCCTTCCACCAGTTTCTCTCTCTGGATTGGCGATATTGTCTGTCTTGTCTGCTCTGGATCCTCCAGGCCCTACCTCCCACCTTCCTTTGGCAGCACCAGCATTGCTGCATTGAAAAAATTCCCCTCATTTAAATTTGGCTGTGTGTCTTTGCTCTGGCCCTGGACTTGAATGCTTAAGTTACATTTCGAGCCAAACGCGCTCAGAGGCCAAAGTGCGTTAAGAGTGAAGGGGTCTATGTCTCTGTTCCCTGCATGCCAGCTCATTTCCTCCTGCTCAGAATCTCTGCTTTATGGTGCCACTGAAATAACCGTGGTGAGAGATGTTGTTACCTAACACAGGCGGGAATCGTTTCTAAAATGTCAGATTTTTCTGATAACTGTTGTTAGTTCTTTTTCACCTGAGGGACTGTGGCGTCTGCGATATGACTGGTGCATGGACTGGCTTTGGACCTCAATATGAGGCCTCTTCTTTGTTCATCACTGCATACTGAATCTACAAAAGGCCATCAACATGATAGCCTTGCTATGTTTCAGCCTTTGCCAGTAGTATTGGCGTTCTTACAAAGATGATACATTTTAATTGTGTTTATTTGTGCATAGCCCTTGAAGCTTGAAGCCCTGTAGTAATTGTGCCAGGCAGCTAGCTAGGGTGATTTTAGCCTGCTTGTGATTACTTGTCAGATTAGCTACTAGCACATTAGTCTGGCCACAAATGAAATGAAGCACCTCTGTTTGTTCAGCCACGCACCAGGAAATACAGTTTAGGTTCCATTTTCACTGGGCCAAACCAGCGGCCTTCCAAGAGTGGAAATGAGTGCAGTGAGCTGAACTTGAGATCTTCCAGTTTTGGGCAAACACATTTCTTTTCTCTAGTTTCTCTCATTAGCTCTGGCTGTCCATTTGTCTCATTTCCTATACATTTTTCTTATGTCCTTGTTGCCTTTTTCTTAGAAGACCACTAGGACCATCCTTTCTGTCCTAGTTTTGAGCTTAATGCACAGTCCATGTTTTCACTGTTTTACGTATAGTGTTGTTTTCATATAACTGGGTTTCAGCCAGGTTAAGTTGAAAACAAACTTTCCTAGTAGACCGTGTTTAATCAGGCCAGGCAGTCATTTACAAATTTACCAAAACCAGTAAAAAGAATGAATCACATCTAAGTCATTGTAACAACAACTTACTGTCTGTCAGTGTGTGCTGGCGTTCTTTTTGTGAGTTCTTTATAAACTGAGGAAGTCGTCTCTGAATGCTTCGACCTGGCTGTTAAAACGATGTAATTTACCTTCACTCTAAAGGCACATCCAGTCTGTATTTTTTGTATGTGTTTTTTAAATCCGTCATCAGATTAAATTCGTTTCACATCGACACCTTCCACACTGAGGCCGTTGCGTTGTATTATTCTATTCGTTGCGAAATTCACAATACGTGACGGATCATTTTGTGTTCCTCTGACTTGAAAGTATAACAAGAAAAAGTCATTGAGTCCAAGGTATCAAGAACAAGGAGAGTTTCAGCTGTTTATTATTACCACAATAAATGTGATAATTAGGAGACTAATTTCAAGGGATGTTGCCCCTCCTTAGTGTTGAGTACTTAATGGTGACAAAACACGGCAAACTGTCAGCATCAAGATTCTAACCCTGTTGCTCTCGCTCCATTTCTTTTTCTCTGCAGTGGCTCACTGTGCGTCCTCCAGACAGATCATCTCCCACTGGAAAAATTGCACACGACACGACTGTCCCGTCTGCCTGCCGCTGAAGAATGCCAGTGACAAGCGCACCCAGCAGCGTAAGTACAAGTAGCAGGCCCACTGTCGCTTAACCATTGTCAAGTTGCTCAACATAACCACGGACACCAAACACAAGGCTGCATTACTTCCTTTGACTGTGTTGACTGAGCAGGACATCTAGACATGGCAAGCTCCGGGTTTGTCTTACCATGGACTCAATCTTTATCTCCGTCATTACAGGAGATTACGTTGGTATATCGAGCTCTAATAGTCTGCAGTGACAGCCATAGAAATAATTAGACCTGCTTGTTGCTTTCCTGAAACCAGCTAAAGGTGTTGGTGTGTAGAATGTGTGTATGTTTTGCCGTTCAGGTCAGGCAGTTTATATCTAAGATTGTGCTCATCTAAAATGTCTAAAAGCACTTGAGGAATAAGAGCGTGGTCCTGCTGGGCTTGTAATCTGACACACAGGAGGTATAGAAGTGTGATGGAGGGAGAGAGGGAGGAAACGAAGAGCGTGTGCCAGAGGTGTCCTGCTGAGCCATTGGCTATTGAGCTGTTTACTGCTCCTCCCCACTAGAACAGAGCGGAGTGTGACACTCTCTCGGCTTCATACTTTAACTGCTTTTCTTTCTGTTTTCTTTTTCACTTTTTCCATGTAAATGTCACAGGCTCACAGTTTCTTTCTTTTATGCCCTTTTAAACTCTCTTTTGCATTTTTGTTCCCCTTCAGGTTTTTTTTTTGTCTTTACTTCACCGCTCTGCTCAGCATTTATCGTCACTTACAGCATTCCAGTGTTGATCTGTCCCTGTTTGGCTTGCATGTTAAAGAACATGATGCCGGGGCTTGTGTTTCTCCTGCCAACACAAACAGAGCGCAGTATTTCTTTGTTCTGCCTCCTCCGATTTTTGTCTTTGCACCAACTGTGAGCTTTTTTAGCCCCACCAAAGCCTGAACTCTGAAAAAATATGCTAATGTTCTGTCCCCTGAAGGGATTCATGCATGAATTCAGTTCACTGCTGTTTAAAGCGTTTAACTTTACGTTAATGTTCTCACTGTATCATGATGCCATGTGACTTCATCTTGCCAGAGGTCAGTGTGTGTATGCATGTGCACTACCTGTTTTAAGTATACATCTTTGCTGTCCTTCCACCAAAACTGACTTTTTTTCATATTTATCGGGCTTTGCACACAGTTTGAACATTTTGTTTATGTAATGTAGATGGTGCAGCATTAGAGGAAGTGCTGTAACTACTGCTAACAGTTTGATTGTATTTGAGTGTTTTGGATTGACTGTCCGTTCTGCTCTTTTCCCCAGCCATGCTGAGCTCTCCCAATGCAGGCCTCCAGAACCCCATGTCCTCAGTTGGTGTGGGCCAGCCCAGTGCTCCCACCATCAATACCTCAACCCCCATAGACCCCAGCTCCATGCAGAGAGCCTATGCGGCACTTGGGCTGCCCTACAGCAGCCAGGCCACTGGGCAGGCCCAGACCCAGCAGGCCCCGGGCCCAGGACAGGCAGCGGGCACACAGAATGCACAGGCCCAGCAACAACAGCAGCTTTCGCAGCAGATGAGATCCATCAATGCACTTGGTAATTCCAGACGGGCCGATTTTTATTCCTGCTTTTTGTATGAGGACTTTAACAAACTGTACGATATTGGGTGCTCTGTCAGAATTATGTTAAATAAATCAAACTGTGTGGGTTTGCCTGAGTTTTGAAATTGTTTTAGTTGTCAAGCTGCCTATTGATCAAGTCAAACTATTAGTATGTTCTTTGTTGAATAAGAGGACTCTTCAGTCGATTTTTGCTCACAGCTTTCTGTATTTACAGGTAACCAGATGGCTCTTGGAGGTGCGACAATGGGCGTGACCACTTCAGACCAGACAAACCTGCAGGCAGACTCCCTACCCAACACACTCAACACTAACAAGTCAGTCCCCGCTAATAACTACCTTGCATTTGTTGTTTTTTTCAGTTGCAGGAAACTTAGATTAGGTTTACTATATCTCATACTATTATGACGGAGACGTTTTACTAAAAACACAAAAATAAAAGCTGTACCTTATAACCGTCCTCCTGTTCCACCTCCAGTCAGCTGCTGTCAGACGGCACAGCTGTGGGCTCAATGGGCAACTTACCCACAGCAGCACCCATCTCTGCCACGGGCACCAGGAAAGCGTGGCATGAGCACGTCACTCAGGACCTGCGCAATCACCTCGTACACAAACTGTAAGTGCATACCCCTGCTGGAGATATGTTAACAGTTGGTTAATGCTTGTTAGTATCTTTAGTCACCCTCTCGACTGTTATTTCACAGCTTGATTTTTAAAGCAAAGATTTCAAGAACACTAGTAGAAATTGCCTGAAATATTAATTGCTGCAAATCCTGTTCCTCTGTGGCAGAGTACAAGCCATATTCCCCACCCCTGACCCGGCAGCTTTGAAGGACAGACGAATGGAAAACCTGGTGGCCTATGCCAGAAAGGTGGAGGGGGACATGTACGAGTCAGCTAACAGCCGGGTAGGTTTTCTGAACTGACCTCAACTATGGATATACCTTAAATGGCTCACCTTATCAAAGCCACACACAAACAGAGTCTGTTAGCATAGTCACAAAATAAACGCTTGGGTCAACTTTACTATCTTCCCTTTTCTTCCTCCAGGATGAGTACTATCACTTCCTGGCTGAGAAAATATATAAAATCCAAAAGGAACTGGAGGAGAAGAGGCGCTCAAGGCTACAGAAGCAGATCATCAACCAGGCACCTTTGGCCGCCCAGGGGGCCCAGCAGCCGAGCCTCGCCCAGCCCAATGCTTTTGGTCCAAGGCCGCAGAGTGAGTGCAATATTTATAAGACTTATAGAGTTTCAGGTAAAATCTCAGATTATTTTAAAGGTTACTCCGAACGGTTTTTAAACAGTTTAATGAGCCATGGGTATTTATGTCTCTGACACACATCAAGTATGTAATATTTTATGCAGTTTTGCTTTTTTTTCTTAGTTATTAAAAAGAATGTATCATTGGCTGTAAAGCTGTAGGGCCAAGTTAATATATTACCCAGCTGGGGTTGGGTCATACTGATACGATACATGCTGTGAGACAGTTTGTGGGGGCCTGAAGAGATCTTGCTATATTGCTGTAAGGTAGACCTTTCTTTTTAATATCTCTGCTTGCATTAGGCCACTGTGTGAAATATTGCCATTGTGATAAGGTTTCTTGATTTGTCAGGTATTTTATTGACTATTTATTTATCCATAGATGGTGTTTACCTTTCTTAATTGAATTTCCAGAAAATGTATTACAATATAAAATTCCACATTCTACAAAGGAAGACTTTATACATATTGCCTTATATCCAGCCATTCATCATGGTGTAATGGTAATACATTGTTTTGTATTGTTGTAAAAAGGTTACAAATAAATAACTAGATTTTTTTAATTAGTCAGTTATGTCATTTTTCAGTTTGTCTTTTGGTTCAGTGTTGTTTCTTTTTGCTTTTATAGATGGACCTGTTCCTCTACCCAACATGCCAAATCAGATCATGAATCGCATGCAGGTCTCACAAGGTACATCTTGGATGTTGCATGTTGCACATAGTATTTTCAGATAACAATGAGATAATTAAAACAATACAAGTCAGAATCTGGGAAAGTCACATTACTAAGCAAGAGAGGCACCAGAAGACTAGCAAAACATAAAAGAAACAAGACAAATAATAAAGGAGGTTGTAAAGACCAACAATGTGGAACATAAATATAAAGAGCAGCAGAAAAGATAATTAAGGTAAAAGGAGCAATGCTGAGCTTATTTATCGGGATATCTTAATAAAGAGGTGTTTCAGTGAAGCAGAACAGTCACAGATAAATGAACATGTAAAGGTTTAACATGAACTGAAAGTTTATGTATAAGAACAAAAGAAAGCATCAAAACTTTCAACACTGTCATGGCATTGTGTGGCGCTTCTGCACTTCTTGATGAGTTGTGTGTGTTCATTGCTGGACACTGTGGTCTGTTCTTCTGTACAGGAATCAACCAGTTCAACCACATGGCTCTGCCCAATGCCCAGATATCACAAACACCAATGGGAGCCCGAGCTGCCTCGCCCATGAATCACCCACAGCAAATGAACATGAGCTCCGTCCCAGCGGTGAGGAGGGCGGGGGGGGCGGCACACAAATCACACTAACATACATACACCCACACACAGGCATATAAGTAACATGAGCTAACACCCAGTTGCTGGTAAATTCACACTCTGACAAAATACCGCAGGCTTATTAAAAATGTAGTTGACTGGTCAGCTCTCTGAATTTTTAGATGGTAATAAAAAAGCAAAAGAACTGCTGTTGGTAGAAGCAGGTAACTCGTAAAGTTAAGAGCAGACAGTTTCTTGTTCTGCACTGTCGCGTTTAGACAGATTATTCCACCTGGAGCATTAGGGAACCCATGTGTGGCATGGCGGCATTGACCTTTTAGTACAAAATAATGTGCCCTGTTATTACGTTTTTAAAGATCAGGGCCACAGTGAATACAAGATGTGCGTCATGAGCAATTTTGTGAGTTTCAGTCCTGCTTAAATCAGCTGATAATGGGCTTTGCAGATGTACCGACCATATTTCCTTAGTTGTCATCAGTCCCATTGATAAAAAAATATTGTGTTAATCATTAAAAGCTTTGAAATGCACATTAATTCCTTTCATTCAGTTTTTTATGCACCGCTGTGTGTATCGCGCTAAAAATATCTAGATGATATTAAGTCATATCGCCCAGCTCTGACTGTACGTGGACTGATCATGCGTACTGTGGTGCATCTCGTGTCACTTGGCTCATAGTAACATCATCTTTTTCTGCCTTGTAGATGGGGATGTCTCCCTCCAGGATGCCTCAGGCTCAGGGCATGATGGCCGGACATGGCGGGGGTAACATCGTAGGCCAGACGGCCAGCCAGGGACAGTTTCTGGCTCAGACCCAGTTCCCTCCAGGATCTGCTGCAGTCGCTGCAA
>NW_023339729.1:9346485-9350088 GCF_004916995.1 Morone saxatilis
CCCACCCAGCCCCAACCCCAGGCGGAGCTCCCCGCAGCAGCACAGACGCAGCCCCCGCCTCAGCCCCCTACCACGCCGGTGAGACTGAGACCCTCCGCATGCCCTCCACTCTGACTACCCCTCCCCTGCAAACTCCCATCCCTCTGACTGCCATGTACCAACCCGTCCCATCCACATCCACCTTTCTGTCTGATAACTGCATCTTCACCACTTTTTGTAGCATCCATCACAATGGGAATGTTACATCTTTCAACTTAAGGGAGCAATGAAATCAATGTGGGAGGTGTCCATCTGTGCCATGGCTTCAGCTCTGCATGCAAAAATCCAATGGAGCTGTTGACAGGACCTCATATTTGTCTTTCTTTCTTTTCCTCTGTCTCTCCCTCTCTCCCTTTCTCCTCTGTGTTTCAGCTGTCTCAATCAGGGGCCAGTCTGGATAACCGGGTGCCCACACCGGCCTCAGCCGCCAGCGCCGACCTGCACTCGCAGCATGT
The DNA here is from genome assembly GCF_004916995.1 of Morone saxatilis. Classification (NCBI taxonomy): domain Eukaryota; kingdom Metazoa; phylum Chordata; class Actinopteri; family Moronidae; genus Morone; species Morone saxatilis. The sequence continues at coordinate 9,346,980 of NW_023339729.1, forward strand.
CGGAGCAGACCTGCCCGTCCAGGAAGTCAAAGCAGAGGCACACCATGACCAGCAGGAGTTTGAGGCTGCTGGTGGCAAAACAGAGCCCAAGATGGAGGTGGGTTGAAGCTTTAAGTTGAAATACATGTAAACTGATTCAATTGTCCATTCCTTAATTGATGCTGCTTTTAACTCATTTATGCATTGTGTTTCCTCTACCCTACATATTTAGATAAAAATAATGTTTAAATAAAACTTATGTAGCACGAATATATTAATTTACTCGCAATTTTAAGTTCATCAATTTTAATATTTTATCATTTGTCATTTGAAAACCCCATATGTTTGAAATTGAAAGTCCTCGGCCTTGTAGTTGTTACACAACAGAATTCTTACTCCTGAACTTATTTCTCTTTCATTAAATAGTTGAATAAATCTAAACAATCAGAAGACTAAGGAGCAAATTATCTTTTCATCTTTGGACATCATTGAAACAGGAGGATAAGCCTCATCCAGTTTTTGTCGATTTGTCGTTTCTTTGTAGATATTGTTATAAAATTCATAACTATAACATTTATAAAATGAGCTTCATTCAGTCACAGTGGGTCCTGACTCGGGTGCGTAATCGCTACTCACTGGAAGATACCTTGAGTTGAATAACTGGAATCGGGGGAGGAAGAAGTTTCCATCCAAGTTAGATCTTCGTGTTATGTGATATGCCTGTAATTAGGCTCCTTCATTTTGAGAACATTGAGAAATTAAGATACCAGATTATCAAGGAAATGAGAGTTTCAGGGGATGCACACACAAACTTGTGACACAAACGACGCTAAAGCTAATGAGTTATGAGAAAACGTATTTCCCTCCAGATCATCAAGGTTGTACATATCAGAGACAGATGCTATCAGTCATCCAATTCTTTTGAGTATGACTTTTTAAAACACAACCGTTTTTTGTAATGAGTCATTTGCCTTCTTGTTCGTAGACTGAGGAAGACTCTTCTTCTACTATTGTGAAGAAGGAGGAGCCAGAGGAAAAGCCGGAACCAATGGAGGTAGAGGAGAAAAAGCCGGAAATGAAGACAGAACCCAAAGAAGAGGAAGAGGGTGGAGCCAACAGCACAACCTCCTCATCTCCCTCTCAGTCACGGAGGAAAAGTGAGTCTGATGCCAAAAGATGAATAAAACCTGTGCCGTCTGACCGATTGAAACTTCCACTCAGTAAGCAGAGAGGGTTTCTGTCATTGACAGTAATGTTAATACACCTGCACTGTGCCAACTGTGACACAGTTATTTTGAGTTTCATTTAAACTTATTACAAAATTATTAGTCTGCCACTGACTCTCAACAATGTCCAGACTCTTGTAAAAACTGCTTTGATCTTGCCAGAGTTTCACACAGATAATAAACAGGTTGTGCATCTGCTGGTAGAATATTTACAAACCATGATACCCAATGGAAGCCCATGTAATGTAACTTTTTGGTTACAATGTTAAGGAGCGATGTTTGTAAATTAAAAAATAATTAAAACAGGAATGAAGCGACCGTGCAGTTGGTATTAGTCAGAATATAAAGTTAGATTCATGTAACGTAGTTGTGTTTCAGTTGTCCGTTGCTTTTTAAAAACGGGTGATGTAATACAGCTCACAAAATGCAACCAGCACAGGATTTGATTTTTGATGGTCCAATATAGAAAGTGTTATAGTAGCCCTCTTTCTCTTCTGCTTTTTTTCTTTTGTAATAAACCTTTTTCCCTTTACATTTCTCTTTTAATTAATTACTTACCTTGCTTTTCCATTGTTCATTTTTCAGTCTTTAAGCCCGAGGAGTTGCGCCAGGCTCTGATGCCGACTCTAGAATCTCTCTACAGGCAGGACCCTGAGTCGCTGCCCTTCAGGCAGCCAGTAGACCCCATGCTTCTGGGTATCCCGGTAGGTAGCATGTGCCACCTCATGTTTTCTCTTAAAACAAAACCTTTTAAAGGACCAGTGTGTAGGATTAAGTGCAGATTGTAACTATTTGAATACAGCTCAGCCTTTGAAGGGTGTAGGAGAAACTATGGTGGCTGTGAAACTTGAATGCAAAAGGCGAGTCAGGAGTCTGTGAGCTCTCTGTTCTGTGCTACTGTAGAAACATAGCGGTTCGATATAACTGACTCCATAGTAAAAGGACCTACTCATTCAAGTAAAAAAAAACTACTTATTCTTCTTATTTCCAGGTGATTATACACTAATGAAAACATACCTATTACTATTATATTCTATTTCTGCCAATAGATCCTCCTAAATGGTTACACACTGGACCTTTTTTAAACGAGGAAAAGTGAGCACACGTAGTTCAGCTGCTATAGTTTAGCTCTTTGTACTGTAACACTAAAATTTGTCCTTCTCTCTCTAGGACTACTTCGACATTGTTAAGAACCCAATAGACCTGTCCACGATCAAGCGTAAGCTTGACACAGGCCAATACCAAGAGCCCTGGCAATACGTCGACGATGTCTGGCTGATGTTCAACAATGCCTGGCTGTACAACCGCAAGACGTCCCGGGTCTACAAGTACTGCTCCAAGCTGGCCGAGGTGTTCGAGTCAGAGATCGACCCTGTCATGCAGGGCCTGGGATACTGCTGCGGGAGGAAGGTGAGATGAAGGGGGAGGACAGCAGGGAAGTTAATGACACAGTAAATGGAGTAGGAATGAAAGAATGAAGAGGCACTGATGTGAGGGATATGGTTGAGCCATAAATGGATGTTAACTGTTAAAAAAAATCTTTTTTTGTGACATTGCTGCCAAGTTAATAAAAATGTTAACTTCCTTTTCTCTCTTGATACTTGGTTGGTGAAACAAGCAAAAGCAGTTTGACTCATTAGAATGAGTGAGCTTTACTTTCACCATGTAATTGTGAATACTTTAGTGCTTTATGCACAGCACTAAAGATGAGAAAATGTTGACGCCAGACAACATCAAACAATTAATTTCCCTTTTTTACTGCTGATAGTACGACGGAGTATTAGGGCCATACTAAGAAAAAAAATTATTTTATTTTTTTGGAAATTACGAGAATAAAGTCGTAATGTTACAAGTTTATTCTCGTAGACCTAATATTATGACTTTATTCTCGTAATTTCCCCAAA
>NW_023339729.1:9350108-9366572 GCF_004916995.1 Morone saxatilis
TTTTTTTTTTGGGTGGAATTTAGTATGGCCCTAATACTCTGTCGTATGATAGAAAAGATTCATTGAATTAATATTGTTTTAAATGTTTTGACCACCATTGTCATCTCACATGTGTTTGCAGTACGAGTTCTCCCCTCAAACCCTCTGTTGCTATGGCAAGCAGCTCTGCACCATACCTACTGGAGGCACATACTACAGTTACCAGAACAGGTAAGTGTGTTTGTCGATCTATTTCTATGCACTCAAAGAAACTGAACTCAAATTGTATATTGGGTATACAATAATTTTGCACTAGCTAAAAGTGTATTCTCACTAAATGATCTCATACACATCAAACATTTGCATGCGCAGTTGTTTTTGTTATGGGCTATAAATGCAGCCATTTGAACCGTATTACCAAACCTCTGTAGGCTGGGATCTGTTCCCCTGTAGTTACAGATGGGCCGCTGTCATCCAGGCAGTAGTGTCATCATGACTGTTTCAGCTTTATTGGCTCTGCCTTCTGTTTCTGGCACAGCATGAGACTAAAAAATGGTTTTGTTTATTTATTAACAGCCAGATTCCAGCGTTGCACATAAAGGCAAACACTCTGAAGATCCTAAACCCCAAAGAGCATCAGACACTGAGACCACCAAAGCAGTGTTTTGATTGGTTTTTGCTCAGCATCTATAGAGGGAACGAGTAAATTCAGTGTTGTTGCCCCCTTTTTTGTACGACAGATACATAAATATAACTCTTTGTTTAAAGCCACAAACAGCGTTGCCCATCAATGCCTTTTCCTCTCAGTTGAAAGCCAGCAGATGGCTGCTTGCACCACATTCCCTTGCACCGCCTGCTGTATAAACTGTGTAACTGCAGCCCTTTTTCACACTTAAACTGAGCACTTTGAGAGGGGAGCAGCACAGCAGCAGTAGTGATACAGCACAGTCTGACAGACAGCATGAGACTCCTGCAGCGCAGTCCATTTACACTCTCAATGGGAGCTCAGGGATTTCCCCACTCTGTTATTAAACATAAAAGTGTTACTTTGTGCACAATTATATTACGCACACATAAGGAAGGAGCCAGATAATAAATATTGCAATGTTTTTGTATTTTCTGTGAAAAAGAACATGAAGAGCTGTGTGTAACTGTAGTTGAGATTCACATATTATGTTTTTTTTTGCATATTTAGTGTTTTTCTCTGTTTTTTGCAGGTATCATTTTTGTGAGAAGTGCTTCAATGAGATCCAGGGAGAGAGTGTGACGTTAGGAGATGATCCTGCACAGCCACAGACGTAAGTGAACCAGCTATTGATAAACCCACTAAAATAAAGAGAAAAAAAAAAGTTGGAGTTGTGCAAGTTTAGGAACATACTGTGAGGCAAGATGTCTTTTTTTTTTTTAACTATGCAAATAATCTTTAAAGCAAAGCGAAATGTCCCTCTAACTTAACCCTGTTCAGGTCAAAGTACCCGGTCAGCTTCAAAACAGCAACCATGCAGCTGACAGAAATTTAAACACTTCTTTTTTGCATGATGTTAAACCAAACTCTAATATAAATTATTTTGTTTCTGTATTGGATTTTAATTTCAGATAAATCTGTCTGTATTTATGAAGAGATTCTTAATAAGTTTTTGTGTGCGTTTTGTTTTGTCTCACTGCCTCTATTCTTTCTCTGTCCCTTCTTTTTTCTAACCCTCCAGGATGATATCAAAAGACCAGTTTGAACGGAAGAAGAATGATGTTCTCGACCCTGAACCGTAAGTAGACACAAACCCTCACATCCGGTCAGCGAGGAGGACTAATACTGACAGAGAAGCATGTTCTTTCTGTGTTGCTTTTTCAGAAATTGTTCTCATATGTGTTCAATAATCATTTATGGCTTTTTCCTACTTGCATGTTCCTGATCACATCTTAAAAAGTTATTTTTTGCCACCCACATCTGGCTTTGTTTGTGTGCTTTTGGTGCACAGTCTGCATGTTTTCTTCTCTGGTGCTCTCTGATCAATCACTTAGGTTTTAGTGAGGCCTCAGGGCAACTCGGCAGCGCCACCTGCTGAGTGGAACTGTGTCCTTTTGAGAGTTTTTGCATCAGAGAGCAGAGGCCCTTATTTCTTTGATATGCAGTGATTGCCTTTCACGTTGTCATTCTGACTTAATGATAAACATGATCCACAATACTTATTAATCCTCCCACAAAGGCGCACTTGCATTGGTTTGCTTGCAAGTGCGTAACGACTGGAGGAACATAAACGTGAATGGAGATGTTTGTGTTGCTTGCTGCAGCAGCAGTTAAGATATTAACATTCATACAAATGATGGTCATTGGTAAAATTACTTACAGTTTAGAGAATTGTGTAGAATTGTGTTTTATGTATGCTTGCTTTTCTTCAGGTTTGTTGAATGTAAAGATTGCGGACGGAAGATGCACCAGATATGCGTCTTACACTACGAGGTCATTTGGCCATCTGGGTGAGATGTCAACAGCTACCTTTAGTAGATTTGCATATGTTTTCACATATGTTTACTTTTAATTGTTACACTAAGTCTAACTTCTTCTCTCTCTTACTATTTCCAGATTTATCTGTGACAACTGTTTAAAGAAGAGTGGAAAAACACGGAAGGAAAACAAGTTCTCTGCAAAACGTTAGTTCAATTCCTGACAGTCAAATTTTAAATTACAGGTTCTTGAATCAGCTTTCCTTGTAATATTTATTACAGTGTTTAAAATGTCGACAGATTATTGCAATTTTGTCTCATGAGAACTGAAGACACAAGATAATATAAACCACATCCACCTGCACGTGGGCTGCATATGTCTCTCTGTGGCTCTCCTGCACTGGTGGCATTTATTTTTTATTTTTTATGTTGGCCTTGTGGTTTCACTGGTATTCTTTGGTGTTTGTAGCCCTTGAGAACATATGACCTTTATGGCATATGGTGCTAACGTTTATATGTTGTCACGATCTCTCACAAATGAGTTCTACTGCTTTACTTGTTAGCTTAAACCGAAAGCTACTGCAGGTTTTTTAGGATTTAATGGAACCCGTATTTTCTTTCTAGCCTGGAAAGTTAAAAGAATTGACATTTCTCTAAAATGTCTCCTGTGTGTTTGTGCACTGTAGGGCTGCAGTCAACACGACTGGGAATGTACATAGAGGACCGTGTGAATAAATACTTGAAGAGACAGAACCACCCAGAGGCCGGAGAGGTGTTTGTCCGAGTGGTGGCGAGCTCCGACAAAACGGTGGAAGTTAAACCAGGCATGAAAGCCAGGTGAGAGCATCATTGACAGGTGGACTGGGTGACAATGTTTCCAATGAGATTTTGATGTGGCGTTTTCCATCAAAGACCAACAGAGTCTCCAGAAACAAGGTTGTAATTCTAATGTATACTATGGTGTGTTACTCATCATCATTTATTATTTATCAACAAAAATTGCGTTGGTCAGACAAACAAGTTAACAGTCGAGATGAGGGAGGCCATAATGCTGCAGACAACCAAATGCCTGTTTCGCCTCTTTGATTTGTAGATGCACTGCCACAGTTCATATTTGTCCAGAGCTTATTTTTATTGTCCCTGCCATACAAAGCTGAATGCCCTCTATAAAGCTTTTATACCCACTCAGAGTGATTGTGGAACTTGCATGTGGAACAAGATGGAGTCCACACCCTCCCTGAGTACCTCAGATGGTTGCTCACTGTTTCATCACACAAGATCAAAGTCTGCGATGCTCGTCCCATCCAAGAACCGGTTATCTTCAGGTTGACTGATTTAAGGCTGTTTGCTTTTTATTGACTCAAGGCCACTTGACTTGACTTGTCCCATTATGCTCTTGAGTGTTGTTAAAAGCAGCGTCAGATGAGGCAACTTCTCGGGCTGCCCGTGACTTTTGTTTCCATGAAGCCTTTATAGTCACAATAAAATAAAATAAGATATATATATTAAAAAAAAAACGTTAAAAAAAAATGAAAATACTATATTATATACTTTTGTAACTATGAAATACTTTATCTAAGAATTTGGTTTTACACGTTTTTGGGGAAACACCTTTGCACACCCAAATAGAATAAGAAAAACTTCATATATGATCCACACCTTTGTGTTGAGAGTGTTGTATTTAGTGTAGACCCTCCCATTATCATGTTGCATACCAGTGTTTTAGCAGCCAATAACCCAATATTTGATTTCTCTTCATTACGACAGATTTGTGGACACAGGAGAAATGCCTGAGACCTTTCCCTACAGAACCAAAGCACTTTTCGCCTTTGAGGAGATTGACGGTGTGGACGTGTGCTTCTTTGGCATGCATGTGCAGGAGTACGGCTCTGAGTGCCCATTTCCCAACACTAGGTCTGTCCATCTAATTATTGTATGTAGTACATGGCAATAAAGGAACGACAGGTGCTTTTTTATGGGTGAAGTTAACCATGTTCCCTCACTCTACCTCTGCAGACGGGTCTACATATCATACCTTGACAGTATTCACTTCTTCAGACCTCGGATTCTACGCACAGCAGTGTATCACGAGATCCTCATCGGCTATCTAGAATATGTCAAGAAACTTGGGTAAGCCTTACCTTACTACTCTTTCTGCCTTGATAGATACAACATGGGGAAGAGTCTCTGGCGTGACTCTTTGAGTTCTTAGGCAGCAGATGTTTTAAAATACACTCTGTCTTTCTGGTCTTATTTTTGGTGTGTGTATGCCCGCAGGTATGCCCAGGGCCACATCTGGGCATGTCCACCCAGTGAAGGAGATGACTACATCTTCCACTGCCATCCTCCTGACCAGAAGATCCCAAAGCCAAAAAGGCTGCAGGAGTGGTACAGGAAGATGCTGGACAAGGCCTTTGCAGAGAGGATTCTGCATGACTACAAGGTAAAGACTTTTTCTTTTAAGACACAAGGCATACGTCTGAATATGTCATTATATTTAGAAAGGACAAATTCACGTGCATGACAAAGTTTAATTAACTTATACGGGGAGGTGAGTGCTGTCTTGTGAAATTTGGATTATCTGCGTTCCTGTTTACATTTCTTAGTAGAATTCTGTGTGAATAGTTGGTTGTCTGAACATGTGCTGCTTTGCCGGGTAAACAGGAAACAATGTAAATGTGCCGTATGTTGGATTACTGTTAAACAAGTAAAACACATCTTTTAATAGTTTGAATCATCCATGTTTTTTGTCTTCCTCTTAGGACATCTTCAAACAAGCGACAGAGGACCGTCTGACCAGCGCTAATGAGCTGCCGTACTTTGAGGGCGACTTCTGGCCCAACGTGCTGGAGGAGAGCATCAAGGAGCTGGAGCAGGAGGAGGAGGAGAGGAAGAAGGAGGAGAACACAGCTGCCACTGAAACTCCTGAGGTGTGAACATTGTGTCATGATTTGTTGACATGGTACTAGCATAGAATTTAAAACAACAATTTCTAGTCAGTTGTTTATTGTCTTTGCCAGCCATTTCCCAAGCTTCTGTAGATTAAACATTCTTTCATATAACACTCCTTTTTAAGCTGTCCGAAATCAACATTGTGAGGATATGCGATTGTTTAACATTGTATTTCTCCCACAGGGTACACCAAGTGACAGCAAAAATGCTAAGAAGAAGAACAACAAGAAGACCAATAAAAACAAGAGCAGCGTGAGCCGAGCAAATAAGAAGAAGCCTGGAATGCCGAATGTAGCCAATGATCTGTCCCAGAAGCTGTACGCCACCATGGAGAAGCACAAAGAGGTCAGACTTCTTTTGATTTGATATAATTTATAATAGATATTGATATTGATTCAACATTTGCGTATTAGATGGTGAATAAGGAGCATCATTTTGCTTGTGCTTGTCCAAATCTCATTTTTGTGTGCTTTTGTCTGTCTGCTGAAGGTGTTCTTTGTGATCCACCTCCACTCCGGTCCAATGGCCAACACCCTGCCACCCATTTGTGACCCTGACCCCATGCTCTCTTGTGACCTGATGGATGGCCGTGACGCCTTCCTGACTCTGGCCAGAGACAAACATTGGGAGTTCAGCTCCCTCAGGAGGTGCAAGTGGAGCACCATGTGCATGCTTGTTGAGCTGCACAACCAGGGACAGGACCGCTTTGTCTACACTTGCAACGAGTGCAAGCACCATGTGGAGACACGCTGGCACTGCACTGTGTGCGAGGTGAGCTACTACTATTACTACTACTCTGAAACAGTTTGAATCACAGGGTAAAAGAAGAGAGAGAACGAAGTCTCTCAGACTAGAACAGACAAGCAGGAAAGATATTTATGGACTACATCAGATTTGTGTATTAACAAAAGTGCAGACTTTGTTAGACTCATTTTAATTACTGTTTTCCTGTCTGCCCTTTTCTGCAGGACTTCGATCTGTGCATTAGTTGTTACAACATGAAGGGACACGAGCACCAGATGGTGAAGTGGGGCCTTGGCCTGGACGACGACAGCAACAGCCAGAGTGGAGAGGCCTCCAAGAGCCCACAGGAGAGCCGGCGCTTGAGTATCCAACGCTGCATCCAGTCCCTGGTCCATGCTTGTCAGTGTCGCAATGCCAACTGCTCTCTGCCGTCCTGCCAGAAGATGAAGCGAGTGGTGCAACACACCAAGGGCTGCAAGCGCAAAACCAACGGTGGCTGCCCTGTATGCAAGCAGCTTATCGCTTTATGCTGTTACCATGCAAAGCACTGTCAGGAGAACAAGTGTCCTGTCCCGTTCTGCCTGAACATCAAGCACAAGCTTCGCCAGCAGCAGCTGCAGCACAGGCTCCAGCAGGCCCAGCTGATGAGGAGAAGAATGGCTACCATGCAAGGCAGAACCATGCCGCTACCGTCCCCACCAGCCTCAGCTGCCCCCAGCACTCCCACTTCCCATGCCCAGCCCAACACTCCCCAGACGCCCCAGCAGCCACTCTCCAACCAGCCCCAGACTCCCAACTCAGCAGGTGTTATGTCCCCCACTTTCCCCAACACACCTCGCAATGGCCCGCCTCAAGCACCGGTGTCTCAGGGGAAGCCTGGGCCCCAGGCCTCGCCTCTACACCAGCAGCAGTCCCCTCTCCCCCAGCCGCCTCAGCAACCTCAGCAGCTACAGCAGCCTCCACCTGCTGCGGTCAAGATGGCCCGACACATCGAGATGATGGCACAGGCTCAGCAGAACTATCGGGTCAACATGAACGGCTTGCCCATAAACCCCCAGCAGCCACAGCAGCGCATGACTGGACCAATGCAGCCACCTATGCAGATGGTGCCAGGGCCCCGAGGGCCACAGGTCGTGCAACCAGGCATGGCCCCAGGACAGTGGCCTGGCGCTGCAGGGCCCATGCAGACACCTCAGACTCAACAACCAGGACTTGTCCCAGGCCAGACCCCACAGCAGGCCATGACCATGCCGCGAGCCATGATGCCCCTAGGGCAGCAACCCCAGCAGGGCCAGAGGATGCTGATTCCACAGCAGCCTGGTGCCCGGCCACAGACCCCCCAGAGACCTGGCGCTATTGCACCCAACGCCCTGCAGGACCTTCTTCGCACCCTCAAGTCTCCCAGCTCGCCCCAGCAGCAGCAGCAGGTCCTCAACATCCTCAAATCAAACCCTCAGCTAATGGCTGCTTTCATCAAACAGCGAACAGCCAAGTACCATGCCAACCAGCCGCAGCAGCAAGCAGGTCAGCAACAGCAGCCCGGGATGCCAGCAATGCAGGTCATGGCCATGCCAGGAGGGGCGGTGCAGAGGCCGGGAATGCCCCCTCAGCAGCCCCAGCAACCTCCTGCGCAGGGCCTGGCTGCATTAGGGGCTCAAGGGCAGCTGATGAACGCAGCACACAACAACCCCCAGATCCAGGAGCTCTACCGTCGGCAGCTCTTAAGACAACAACAGCAGCAACAGCAACAGCAGGATCCCAGCATCAGCAGCAAAAACACAACACAACAACAACAACAACAACAACAGGGAGTGATGCCTCAGGGCCATCCTGGTCAGTTCCCTGCTCAGGCGCAGGGTACAGCACCTACGTACTCCCAGCTCCGCATGCAGCAGCAGCAGATAGTCATGCAAGCAGGTGCAGGAGCAGCTGGGGGACCCATGGGCCAACTCCCACCCATGGCTCAGATGGCCCAGCCTGGCATGGTGATGGACTCCACCCAAAACCTACTGCATCAACGAATGCTCCAGCAGCAGCAGCAGCAGCAGCAAATTCCCCAGCAGCAGCAGGCCGTCCTCAAGCAGCAGATGGGCTCTCCTGCCCAGCCCAGCCCCATGAGCCCCCAGACCCACCTGCTGGCCGGCCAGCCCCAGGGTGGAGGCCACCTACCTGGCCAGCCCACACTAGCCAACGCCCTCAACAACCAGGTCCGTTCCCCTGCGCCAGTCCAGTCCCCCTGTCCGCCCTCGCAACAACAGCCCCAGCAGCAGCGGCCACATTCCAGTCCCTCACCGCAGGTCCAGAACCAGCCCCAGCCCTCGCCACAGCACCCACATCCACCCCACTCGGCTTCCCCCCACCCAGGACTCGGGGGCCCGCTGTCAGGGTCCATGGAGCAGGGACACTTGGGGACACCAGAACAGAGCGCCATGCTACCGCAGCTTAACACGCCCAACAGAGGGGGGCTGAACAGTGACTTGGGGATGGTGGGAGATGCTACAGGGGACACTCTGGAGAAGTTTGTGGAGGGATTGTAGCATTTTTGCTGGGAACTAAAGAACATTGTGGCTCCCAGGGACCCATCCTCTCAGTCCTCTTTCTCCTAGGTTCCCCTCAGACTCTTTATCCCGTTAGAGGGCTTTGTTTGTTCTTTCTAAGTTTGCGAACGGTTTTTTGTACTGACATGTAAAAAGTTTCAACTGTTGTAAAAAGAAAAAAGAAAATTTGGTCGATGGGGAAAAAAAAGAGTCAACACTTCTAGGGAATGTAATTGTTTCATAAACCCAAGTGATGGGTGTTTTCTTCCTTAAGATGTTGAGGGATTTGCAAGTTGCTTCTTAAATGAAATTTAAATCACAAAGAATATATTTTTTGGTTGAGACCAAATGTGTTCAATACTCAATTTATTTTTGGTTTGTTTTTGGTATGGTTTCATGCCTTTCTTGTTTCTTTTCTTTCTTTTTTTTAAGAACATGTACAATTGCATTATATTATTCATATCTTTTTATTTTGTACCTTTGGAAAAGAAACTTAAAGCATTTTTGTGTTGAAACTGTAAAATAATTTGTCTGGGAGTTGGGCCAGGTTTTTGTTCTGTTCTCAAGCTGTCATTCCTGGCTATTGTAATCTAGTGTTGTACCATTACTCCAAGACGATGCGTTCAGGGACCGTTCCCCTCCTCTTTGTGTATGAAGAGCACTCAGTTGTGTTAAATAGGAAAATGGACTGCGGCAGGTTGTGTATACACGGGCATGTATGCAGGCGCACATGAAGACACTGACACACAAACCCTCACAGTCACTAAATTAACTACAGCTCCGACTGGTTTCACAAACGCAGACAACAAGGACTGCAACCTACATCTCAGTGGCCTGGAATTTAGAAAATCTGTCTTGCAGGTGTAGAAAATTGTTGCTTTGACATTAAAAAGAATCTGTCATACTTTTTTGTCATACAGATGTTGTAAAGTGTAAAGAGATTGTGAGAAAGAGACCAGCCCCCTAAGCTGAGGTGGAATGATCACCGGTTGTTTGTAGGCCACATCTCGGATGATGCCCCATCCTCTAAATTTTACACTAAGCTGTGTGCTATCTAGGGATGAGGGGCACGTTTGAGATTCACCCTGAGGAAAACTAAATGTTGTCAACCCTCATTCCTCTCTCACAAAAACTTGAATTGGGGGGGAATTTACTTTTTCTCCTATTGTAAATCAAGTTATTAAGCAAAATACTATAAATATAAGGAAGAGAGATTGAAATCACTGTATAAACTGGTAAAAGACTCATTTCTTACTTATATACCATATTGTTAAATAAACTGTGTGCAGCAGAAGAACTCCAGTACTCTGTTGACTAAATAATGATGCATCACTCCTGTTGGTTGTGTTCATTTGTTTCCGCTCCGCAGTGTTTTATCATCCTGTCACCAGCAACAGTGGGCGGAAAAATACGTGAAATTGGTCAGAAAAGAGTCCCTCAACTGTACGACTGGTTACATTTCTGCAGTTTTTCAACCTAAAATGACATTTGTTTCTAATGGGACTATTTCCACCTGAATTTGAAAATATGTTTTAAGAGTAGTTTACTTGTTGTGATGCAGGACTTTACAAATACAGCTCACATTTCAGAAACTGAAAAATATTACTATTAAGTAAGTTCTTTTATTAGGCAATAGCAGGATGCGGTTGAGGGTGAATATTTTACCTGTTCCCTTACTTTTTACTTGATAGAAGGGTAAGTAAACGGCCAAGTCAACTCTGCTGGGGTCTCAGATGAAGGCCTATATCTAGATTTAGAAAACTGAGTCATGTTAAAGCAAAATGATTCCAATACATGTCACATGATCCTGTCCCCACCTCTTAGTCGAGCCGTAAGCTTTGCAAAGTTACTTTTATAGAAATGTTATAAATATAAGATATTTGAATCAGCCTGTGCCTGTCTGGCTTCCAGGCGTCTACAGTATAAACACAAATTTTCTGCAGATCCCCATAAAATTGGTAATTGTGTCCCGTGTATACTAAATTTAGAATTTAAACTATTAAATTCCAGTTTGGTTTATTAAAATCAAGGTAATGGGAATATTTCCAGCTGCTTAAATGTGTGTTTCAGAATAAAGCACTTTCCATCTTCCAAGTGAGTTTCCTCCACGATTACAAAAATGAATCCTAGGATGTGGTTGGATTTTTGGATTTCAAGTAGTGGTGACAGCAAAAGTAAGGTTGTAACTAATTATTTTTAGTGGGGGTAACTAATATTACTGAAATGTATTGGTAATTAGTTACATTGGGGATCAAGTAATGGGCAAAGTAACATTATTATAGGTAATACCTTACTGCGTGTGATGGTGTTTTATTCCTCAGAATACAATAACAGCCTAATATTGACAACCTTTCAATACTTTCTTATAGACTGACCTGTTTTTGGCCATTTGCGTTACATGTAATTACTAAAATATAACATTTGTTTATTTAGGTGGTGTTAAGGTGAAGTAACTTGGGCCTACCGTCTATAAAAGCCATTATCAGTATATATATATCATTATAACTTATGAGAACTGTAATGATGCTGCAGGTCGTTGCAGTCAGCTGACCTGGACGACGTCATGATTCGTCCGTTTACCGTCATGTGACCGGAAGCTGAGAATGACGCGGCTGGGTGTCGGTACTTTTGAAATGAAAACAAACTCCTCCGCTCTGCTTCTGGTTTTATTCGCTTTTGTCTAATCGATACACAAAGTTGCGTATCATTAAAAGAACAGGAGCTCGTGGGAGTGAACAGAGATGAGGCGGGAAACCGAAGAACAAATTCACCAAACCTGGGAGAGGACCGGGTGTTAGCATGACGAGCTAGCTGGCTCACTTACATTCCCACCACGAACAGTGAGACACAATGTTACAGCGTGGCTAGAAGCTGACTCTGCAGACGTGTGTTTGCTTTTAAAGACAGCGTTACTGCTTTCTTTCCGCCTGAATCTTGTCGACATGTTTTGAGCACACCCAGCCCCCGTCCAGCTGCTCCAACCTGAAGGAGCCGGCTCTCTGTGCAGGCTGGTTAACGCACAGCTGCGGACGTGCTGGCATGTCCTCTCCTGGTGTGAGACAAAGTACACCATCATGGACGACTCGGACCAGGATTTTGTAGATCTCTGCTCAAAGCTGCTTAAACGAATCCGCAAGAAACCAGGTGAGCCCAAGCAGCCGAGGAGAGCCGAGCCTCAGCCCTCCAGTCAGACAGGGGACAGAGACAAGAGGAGGAGAAACAACAAAAGAGAGGGGGACTCTGGGTCTAAGAGTGCTGGGAGCCAGTCTGTGTGTGCGGCAGCAGAGCAGCATGAGGTCTGTGGAGAGACTGGACCTGATTCAAGAGACGCTGGGTCGTCTGCTGAGAGGGGTTTGGCAGCGAAAGACAAAGTGCTGCACAGAATGCAACAGTTCAAGAGGGTCAGTCCACCGAGGATGGGACACAAGGACCAGAACCACTGTGCTCCTCCTCCACCTGTGGTGCAAAGACAAGGTGAGAGCACAGGTTGTTGGTGTGCAGCGTTGTATGGAGGGAATACAGATGAGGGTCTCTCTCCCTGCTTCTGCAGGACTTTTTAAAGATGCCATCATCAGTCAGTTTTGGCTTGTTTTTGTCTGACTTTAATCTGCCTTGATTTCATATGTTAAGCAGGACAGTAAACAGTACTTTAAGTAGGAGAAGTTTATGTGAATTTTGGGGATTCTTATTGGTTTTTATTGTGATACAGTAGAGCTGCCTGATACTGATAGATAATAATAAATAAAAAAAGATAGACAGGAAAGAGGGAGGGAGAGAGGATGGATTTGAACCCAAGGCTGCTGCAGCAAGGACTCAGGCTTGTACATGGGGCACCAGTTGATCCATCAGGTCCCCTGAGCTCAACATTTTTAACCATGTGTTAACCAGCAGCTTAGTGTAACAGTGTTTTGGGGATTGCTGCCGTCAGTGTGTGTATGGGGCAAGGAGAGGCAATTTGTAAAGCACTTGGTGTGAAAGTGCTATAATGCCGCTAGTTTAGCACACCGTTGACCTGTATCTGTATGTCCCACCTCCGCTCTGTACCCAGATACCGCAGAGTCCAGTAGCTCAGGCCTCCACCCGGAGCCCCAGGACAGTGACGAGGCTCTGGCCCTGCGGCTGCAGCAGGAGCTGGACAGGGAGGCTGCAGATGTCCAGACGGTGGACCTGGAGGACGGAGGCCTCTTCTTCTGTCAGATCTGCCACAGAGACCTGTCACACATGACCCCTGAGGGGCGAACGCAGCATCTCAACAGGTCCGGATATTTCTATTTGCATTGTAGGCACGTGACTGAGGCTCTTATCGACGGTGATCTGTAACAGAATGAACTGACAGCACTGGACTGTTGGACAGTGAGTGAGAGTGATCCGATCCCTCTTTGCAGGTGTTTAGACGATAGTGAAGAGAGCGCCCCCGCCGCTCCTCCTCCTGGTGTCCCCGACTGTCCCATCTGTGGCAAGAAGTTCAAGTCCCGGAAGAGTCGCTCGGCCCACCTGAAGCGCTGCTCCTCAGACATGGGCGTCCCTCCGGCTGTGCTGCTGCAGGTTCTGCAGAGACAGACTGAGGAGACCCAGAGTGTCCCCACTGCTAGCACACTGTGAGTCATAATAAAACTCTGAGCTCACCACCCGTCTCAACAATGCACTATATGAGAACTTTCTAAGCCTAATCAAACCTTGTTCTAGCCTTATCTGTATTTTTTCCCTCCTCAGTACGGAGACTGGAGGCACCAAAAGAAAAGGCTCGTCCAAGCCAGGTCTCCCAACAAGGAAGAAGCCCAGAAAGAACACTGAACCCCTGGACGAAGACACTATGGTGGCCCTGGCTCTGTCCTCCTCCTTGCTGGAACAGGAGAGGGAGTCAGAGAGACAGTTACAAACAGAGACGGCTGTCTCTCACTTCTCCTTGACTCCAGTGTTGAAGTGGAGGCCAGACGCAGGTACAGTGACATCACTACATCATCATCGGTTTTTTTGTGTGTCAAGACAGAAATGATAAGATGAAGCATTAATACAACCGGGATAGAGCTACAATGACTAGTCAATTAATTGATTGGTTGTCAACTCTTTAATAAATGGACAGCTATTTTGATTATTAATTCATCGTTTTGAGTTAATTTTTAAGAAAGAATTTTCAAATTGTCTGATTTCAGCTTCTGAAATGGGAGTATTTTCTGGTTTCTTTAGTTCTCTATGACAGTAAATTGAATATCTTTGGGTTGTGGACAGGGCTTTGAGAAACAGTGATCAACATGTTTTGACATTTTATGGACTAAACAACTAATCAATTACTGACAGATTAATCAATAATCAATTAGTTGCAGCCCTGAACAGGGATTGTTATACCTCATAGTGTAGCACAAACTTATATGTTCCTGCTTTAATGCAACATTTTGGAATTGTTATGAATGTAATTGCTTATCAAATGAAGTATACTAGAGAAGAAGATTTGGTTTGTTTGTATTAAATGACTTTTTGTTCTTTACATCAGACAGAACTGGCTCATCGTCAGCGTTTGCTGGATCTTATTTATCAACTCTGATACCATACGATTTTTGTAATTTTACCAGGCATATATTCATGAACATGATCAAATAAATCAAAACTCAGGAATTTGTTGTAGTAAATGTACATAAAGGGAATGATGCTGATTTTATATAATGGACACAGAACTTTGATTCTGATTAGCTGAAGAGTGTATATGAGTTTAAATGGCTGCACATATCTGACGCAGTGCTGTTTAATTGATTCTCAACGTAGCTTCTGATGCTTGTTGCTATGGAGCAATATTGAAGTTTGAAACATACTCCAAGGAGTTTTTAACTGGTTATGAAACAGTAATACTGATGCCGTTATATAACCTACATAAACTTACATAAGCAAGAAGATTAACCTTTTCTATAGTTATTCTTAATGCCTGCCTCTGGGTCGGATTCAATGCAACGAGGCGGTAGAAACATTTCTGCTTTTATCTGCAGGGGCCACCAGAATCAATACATAATTAAAGTTCCTTGAAGGGCTTTAAATAATAATAACCAGTAGTTTGAGCATATAGTTTAGAATACAGTCTGGCAGGTACCTGTGGCATAAACCTGCTAACAGAAAGATGGAGACACGACAGCAGGGTTTTAAGGGAAGGAACACTCATCATGTGTTGTGTGTCTGTTACCTTTGAACCGAGCTGTAAACAGTGTGTAGAACTTAAATCTATCTGTGTGTATGTACTCAGCAGACAGATTGTGTGCAGGTTTATAAGCCTTCAGATGCATCACCTCCCTCTCTCCCCTCCTCTCTGCTCGGTGCAGGTAAAGGCCGTGGGAAGAGGAAAAAGGGCGCCGTCCCTCGACCTCCTCCGCTCCTCCTCGTTCAGGATGCTGAGGCGGCTCTGACGAGGATGCAGGAACGGGTTTCTGCTCTCCTCCTACGCAGCCGGGCCCCCTCTCCCCCCACTCCGACCCGCTGCCCCAGTCGTCTGGCTAACTGTGGCGGTGCTGCCCCCCTCTGGCAGAAGAGCACACTACTGGAGGGAGGCTCCACCTGTCTGTCTGATTTCTACACTCCAGAGCTCAGAGAGTTCATCACGCCATGGCAACCGGCACTGGTGAGAGAGCCCAAAGACGTCTTTCTATACTTTGTTGTATTATTTCTGTTTTGTTTGAACGGAACAGAGGAATTGAAATCATACTGAATATAAATCTTATGTTCTTTTTTTAATCAAAAGCCGCTTGAGATGGAGAACCACACACCTCACACAGTTCTGTGAATTAAAATGTGAAAGGCAGATGCTGGATTTTGTTATTTTTCAGGTCTGAAATGTTGTTATTATACTGGAGCATACTTCTGTCCACCAATTTAGATGTTTATGATTTAGCTTACATCTGTGAACATTATACTGAGGTTGATTTACAAGGTTGGCTATATCTAAAGATGGCTAACCTTGTGAGGCAACTGGCAGTATTTTGTAGTCGACCACAAGGTCATTGGTTTTGCTGATATTGAGCTTCAGGTGATTGTCGTTGCACCATTTGACAAAGCTCTCTATCAGTCCTCCTTACCTCTGTAAAAAGAGTCTGTGAAGTGAAGATTGCGGTGTCTTTCCACTGGACGCTGTTCACGTACGGTGCGCATCAAGTGTGCGGCGTTATCGTGCTAGGAGTGCTGCGCGAGTGGGCTAAACATGGGCGCGGGCGTGGCCGTCTTGGACGCGATGTGGGTGTGTGTGTCGAACCAGTGCTGTGCGCTTGGGGGCCGGCAGGTCAGGGCTGATGTGGACGTGACATGGATTAACTGACTGATGTTTGCGCGCACACGGTTCGCGCCGCGCGGTAGTGTGGTCGGGCGTCATTCTGTGCAGAAGATGCGCTCGGGAGAGCGCTTTTTGCTCTGTTCACTTTTCAGGATCTGGGTCCGCGCAGTGTTTTCGCGGTGAAGTTCGGAAGCGTAGGATTATTGTTTCCTAAACTTAAGGTAATCTGGTGGCTGTGTGTTGGGGTGTGTGTGTGGGTGTGTGGTTTGTGTTGGTGTGTGTGTGCTGTGTCGTGTGTGTGTGTGTGTATAGATTCACTATATGTACAGTTCACGTATAGGATGCTACAAATATAGAAGTAGTAGAACAACAGTGCGAGTCAGTCCTGCTGTATTTGGCCAAAAGTCCTCATCCACATCACACCTCATGTTCTCTATTGCAAAACACCTGAGGATTAATGTTGCATGGCTGATCTAATCCATTCCTGGCAGTTGTCTGTATTCAAGGATTTAGTGTTATTTATTGTAATTTAAAATGCAAGGTTGTATAATGAAACTTAGATTA